>NW_027187460.1:6629129-6688078 GCF_028583685.1 Petaurus breviceps papuanus | reverse complement strand
AGAAAGAAAGAAAGAAAGAAAGAAAGAAAGAAAGAAAGAAAGAAAGAAAGAAAGAAAGAAAGAAAGAAAGAAAGAAAGAAAGAAAAGAAAAGAAAACATGAAATAGCTCATCAGAAAAGCAACTGTCCTGGGAAACAGATTAAGGAGAGATAACTTAAGAAGTAATGAATTTAAGAATTAACTGAGGTACTGAGGTAGAAACAGGACCTCCATGCGGCTCTAGTTCTCACCACCTCCAATCCATGTAAAAGGGGACTCTGAAAAAACTTTGAAGCTACAGAATCCACAAAATGACACAGAGAAGCTAACATCTTGCTGAGGACAGCCTGGCAGTCTGGCAAGAATCTGCCAGCACAGTGTTCTTGGAGCAGAGCCCAGCCTCACACATAGGTTTTAGCCCCAGGGCGGGCCTGACCAAACATCTGCTGGAGGGACTCCAGATCACCAGCAGTGGTGGCAGTCCAGAATTATCAACACATAGATGCTAAGGAAAAAAATAAGAGGTCAGTGCAACGTGGACTTCAGGACCCAATAGTTGGCAGTGCATCGGCTTTTGACCCCAGGGCGAGAAGCCGTTGAGGGGTGGGGCACAGCTGCTGCCACTTGGCAGCTTCAGCCTGGCCTGCAGATTGTAGGGGGACCAAGCACCAGTCTGAGGGGTAATCACTCTTGTTTCAACCTGCTTGGATCTGGATTACAGTCTAGGGTGGAGGTCCTGGGGTGTGTGTCCAGCTTGCCAGAGAGTGTGGAGGCTTCAGAGAGGTACCCAACTAATACCTTTGGCAGCTGAGAAAACCGCAGCATTTGTTAAGAAGCTCCCCTGTCTGGTAGCAGAGTCCTACTGTGGCAAAAAGCCCAAAAGTCCAGTAATCGAGTGGCAACATGACCAGGCAAAGGAAGCAAATCAAACAGAAGAATCCAATATTAGCCTCCTATTTTGGGGACAAAAAGGATCAAAGCATAGAACAGGAGGAAGACAGTGGAGTCAGAACTCCTGCACCAAAAGCTTCAAAGGAAAATACGAGATGGTTATAGGCCATAGAGGACCTTAAGAAGCAGATAAGAGAAGTGGAGGAAAAATAGGGAAGAGAAATAAGAATGATGTAAGAAAATTATGAAATGAAAGTCAACAGCCTGAGGAAAATAACACCTTAAAAAACAGATTAACTCAAATGGCAAAAGAGGCTTAAAAAGGAAATGAGGAGAAGAATGCCTTAAAAAACTGAATTTGCCAGATGGAAAAAGAATCTCAAAAGCTCACTGAGAAGAATCACTCCTTCAAAATTAGATTGGAGCAAATGGAAGCTAACAACTTTATGAGAAATCAAGATGCTGTTAAACAGATCCAAACAAATGAAAGAATAGAAGTCTATGTGAAATATCTCACTGGAAAAACCACTGACCTGGAAAATAGATACAGGAGAAATAATTTAAAAATTATTGGACTACCTGAAAGCCATGATCAAAGAAAGAACCTAAAAATAATCCTCCAAGAAATTCTCAAGGAAAACTGCCCTGATATATTAGAACCAGAGGGCAAAACAGAGGTTGAAAGAATCTAATGATCACCTCCTGAAAAAGATCCCCAAAAGAAAACTCCTAGGAATATTATAGTCAGGTTCTGAAATTCCCAGATCAAGGAGAGAATGTTACAAGCAGCCAGAAAGAAACAATTTGAATATTGTGGAAACACAATCAGGCTAACTCAGGATCTGGCAGCTTCTACACTGAGGGATCACAGGGCTCAAAATATGATATTCCGGAGGTCAAAGGAATTGGGATTAAAACTAAGAATCACCTACCCAGCAAAACTGAGTATCACGTTTCAGGAAAAAATATGGTCATTCAGTAGAATAGAGGACTTTCAAGCATTCTTGATGAAAAAACCAGAGTCCAATAGAAAATTTGACATTCAGATACAAGAATCAAGAGAATCATGAGAAGGTAAACAGGGAAAAGAAATCATAAGGAACTTATCAAAGTTGAACTATTAACATTCCTACATGGAAAAATGATAATTGTAACTGATGAAACTTTTCTCAGTATGAAAATAGTTGAAGGGAATAGAAATATATATATATATATATATATATATGTATATATACACACACACACACACACACACACACACACACACACACATCTATATCGGAGGGTATATGGGTGTATGAATACATATGTGAATGTGTGTATATATGTTTACAGGTATACATAGAGGGCACAGGACCAATTTAATAGGAAGGGATGATACTTAAAAGGTGAAATTAAGAGGTGAGCAAGGAATATAAGGAGAGGAGATGGGAAGAGACAGAATGGGGTAAACTATCTCATATAGAAGAGGCAAGGGAAAACTTACAATGGAGGGGAAGAATAGGAAGGCAAAAGGGAATGGGTTAACCTTATTCTCATTGAATTTGGCTTGGGGAGGGAATGAAATACAAACTAAATAGGGTATCTCACCCTACAGGAGAGTAGGGGGAGAAGGAGATGAGAGGGCGGATGATGAAAGGGAGGGCAGGCTGGAGGAGAGGGAAGTTGGAAGCACCTACTTTTGAAAAGGGATGGGATCAAAGTAGAGAATAGAACAAATGGGAGGTGGGATAGGAGGGCGGGAAATATAGTCAATCTTTTACAATATATCTACTATGTTAATGTTTTGCATTAGCTACACATGTGCAACCTATACTGAAATGCTTATCTTCCCAGTAAGGGTGGGTGACAAGGGAGGAAAGGAATGAACTTGGAATTCAAAGTTTTAAAACTGAATGTTTTAAAATATATATATATATATATATATATTATTATTATTATTAATATTATTTTACATATAATTGGGAAATAAGATACACAGGCACTGGGGCATAGAGATCCACCATGCCCTACAAGAAAAGTTAAAGGGGATATGGGAGAAGATATGGGAGAGAGCAGATTGGAGGAGGGGATATCCTGTGGGACTGCTATTTTGGGGTGATTAGTAGGGGAAAAACTGGGAGAAAATTTGTAACTCAAAATCTGGAGGAAATGAATGATGTCAATCAGAAGTTAATAAAGCATTTGAAAAATGAAAAAAAAAGAATTAACTGAAAGCCATAATCAAAAGAAAAAAGCCTAGATATCATATTTCAAGAAATAACAAAGGAAAACTGTTCCCAATATCTTAGATGTAGAGGGTAAAACAGAAATTGAAAGAATCCACCAACCACTTCCTAAAAGAGATCCCAAAATAACAACTTCCAGATCTCCCAGGTCAAGGAGATAATACTTCAAGAAGCCAGAAAAAAAAAATTTAAATATCGTGGTGCCACAGTAAAGATAACACAAGATTTAGGAGCTTCCACATTAAAGGAGCAGAGTCTTTGGAATATGATATTCCAGAAGGCAAAAGAGCTAAGATTACAATCAAGAATAACCTACCCAACAAACTCTAGTATAATCCTTGGGGGGGAGGGAAGAGTTGGGGGGGGGGCCTGAATAAAATAAAATAAATTAATTTCAAACATTCCTAATGAAAAGACCAGAATTAAATAGAAAATCTGACATTCAACCAAGACTACTGAGAAGCATAAAACGGAAAACATTAAAGAGTCATTGATCATAAGGGACTCAATAAAGTTAAATTATTTATATTCCTATATGAGTAAAGGATACATGTAACTCCTAAGAATTTCATCATTATCAGGGCAGTTAGAAGAAGTCTGCACAGACAGAAAGAAAGGGTGTGAGCCAGTTATGTTGAGATCATCTCTAAAAAAATAAATTGAAGGAGTGAGAAAGAGGGATGCACAGGGAAAAGTGGGAAGGGATAGATAGAATGGGAAAAAATTTTCACACATAAAAGAGGAACACAAGGAAAAACTTTTATAATGGAGAGGGAGATGAGTATTCTAAGTATTTAGAGTAGAAAGTGTCGGGAATAATAGGATAGAGAATCAGATCTGGGATCAGAAGTCCAGTTCAAGTCTTGACCCTGTCACTTACTAGTTGTATTAACCAGCTCATCTGATTCAAGTTCTCTCTCTCTGAATCTCCATTTCTTGGTCAGTTCTTCAGTATTTCCACAATCTTTAATTTCAGATTCTGGGCAATCATTCTGCTGATACAGATCATAACCCCCACGTCTTTCAAGATAGTATTTGAGAGTTGCTGGGCCTAAATAATAAAACAGCAACAACCAAGTCTCCACCATGCAGTGACCATCCTGATTCTGAACATTTTCCAATTTAGTGACCGTGGGCAGGTTCACTTAACCCTGTTCCGTCTCAGTTTTTTCATCTGTAAAATGAGCTAGAGAAGGAATGGCAAAACACTCCAGAATCTTTGCCAAGAAAATCCCAAATGGGGTCACAAATCTAACACAACAAAAAAATGACTCTACAATAACAACAACAAAACAGATAATGCTACTTTGTGGATTTTGAAATCAATATGCAGCCCCTAGGAATCCTTAGGTATAGTCTTCTATTTATATGGGATACCACTGACCTAAATCTTCCTTCACGAAGATAAATAGCAAAAGTTGACTCCCAAGATTCATTTGTAAAAATTAACTTGTGGTCAGTGACAGCTGACTCCAAATCTCTCGTGCTGAAAATATCAGCACTTGACCCAAGGTTTGCAAAACCATTCACCAGCCTTCTCCGACAGATACAAGTTGAAATTCTATCTTCCTCCTTTGTTCCCAAAGCAGCCATAAAAAAGTCATTTTTTTTCCCGCAAGTATATACAAGATAAGCTCTCTGGGGAAGCACCCAGTTTTCTTTTTGGAAGCTCTGGCAACAGGCCCAGCAGTTCAGGCATCCTGGCCTAGATGTAGGTTAGCAAAATTGAATCTATTTAAGGGATTGGTTTGAAAAAGGGATGCTAAAAGTGAACAAGAATCATCTTAACTATCAAGGCTTATTTTTTAATTTAAAAAGGTAGGATCCCTATCTGTAAAAATTAAAGAAACAGTTAACATTTACTGACTGTCAATCCTAAAAATAATGTCCCATTCAAGAGCCTTAGCACAAAGCTATGCATATAGTGAATAGGCATATAATTGTTTTATTCTTCAAAAATAAAATTTAATAATACAAATACAAAAGCATCTAAAGATAACATAGGAGGAACCAGTTATAAAATTCTTTAATACTAATTCCTCCTCCCTCTTTAAGTACTGTACTTATTCCCTTACAATATTATTTTTAAAAAACACAAAAGGAAGTCTCTGGTGTTTTAGGTAGGCTCCATATGTCAGATTTATGAAAAGACATGGGACAGAATTTCACAGATGAGAACAATTCAAACTTCAAAAAATGTAGAACTGGAAGAAGTCTTAAAGACTACATGGTTCACTCCCATCATTTTACAGATGAGATAAAAAGAGACTGCTATCTACATGGATGGTGGAAATATTTACACCAATGTTTCAGTTGAAGTAGCCTCAGACATAGATATATAAATACAAACCACATGATTATTCTACCACTTTTAGAGGGCCACAACATTTTTTATGGGTACATATTTTTTTCTTTAGTGTATCTTCAAATGCCTTGTAGTAATTAACTTACAAATTAAGCAAAAATGATTTCTGATTTTCCCTTTGGCATCATTCAGCTTATGACTGCAAGTATTCTCTTGTACTTAATAAGCACATTAAATAATAAAAGGAAACATAAATACAACAAAGTCAAGATAAATCACTTTGGCTGCTGTGGGCCACTGCTGAGCCTTATAATGCCAAGTTCTCAAAGGTTTTCTCCCCTGAGACATTTGCAAGGGATTTCATTTTGCTCTCCAAAGGTCTGATAACTCTGGGAGGTGCCAATTCATCCCACCATTCATAACTGGAAATTAGAATTTCTGATCCTAGGGTGAGTATCATAAACTAGATCAAGTAGCATGAGGCACTCTCATAATTTAAAAAGGTGAGGATAATACTGCATAGAGGAAAACAGACAGAAATGTGGACTACAAGAGTGGAGGAAGAGGGTAGAGGACATGAGAACTTCACCCCAAGCTGATGTCTAGTACCTTCCAATTCTAACTAATCATTCCTGCTAACTAGATGCTAAGCTGTGTAATTCTATGCTACTCAAGGACTACAAATATTGTGAGCAAAGCCCTAGTAGCTCCACCCTAGTTACATGTCTGTTACTATCACTATAAGTCTGATTACATACCATTTCCAATGGTACAATTACTAGTCAAAGTAGACCACTCTCAGTTCCCCAAAGAAACACCGACCTTTCCTACTTTTTGAATTTCTTCATACTTTCCCTAAATCTAAAATAACCTCCCTAACCCCAGAATCTGATGGAACAACATTTTGTATCTTTTAGAAGTAGATATAAGGGGCAGCCAGGTGGCTCAGCGAGTAAGCGTGCTCCAGTGTCGGGATGACCTGGGGATCAAATCCGGGCTCCGACACTTAGCACCACACCCAGAAATAACTGGCTGTGTAACCTTGAGCAAGTTACTTAACCCCGATTGCTCATTAAAAAAAGGAAGTAGATATAATTTTAATTCAATGAAATTTTCATGCACTATTTTTATACCTGTGTATATGTCTTATTTCACCACTTGTGATTTTTGTATATTCTCTATTCATCCAGCACCTGCATTCTGTGACCATTATTTAAGGCGGGCACTCAGAGAATTCACCTCACATTTCCCATCTGGTATATTCCTGGTCTTCAGATCTACAAAAATTCATCATTATGCAAGATTAAAACAATTCTGAAACTGCCACTTTCTCAGATTATTTCCCATCCTGGTAGAAGTTCATCATTTCCCAGTACCAGGCAGCCTGATCTCAATCCCTGCCCTGCTTCTCAGTGCCTGGAACACAGTAGCCACTTAATAAATGTTTACTCACACTGACTCTGCTATATACATTGGGTGCTTAATATTTGCTAAATAGAATTTAATAGTAAGTGCTTAGCAAACTATTTAATTGCAATTGAATTTTTAAATAGGTATCTATATCTCATATTTTGAAAAAATTACAGATTAAAAGTCTCTTCGAAGTCACTGTTTATATTGGGTAGAAATAACTATATTGCATCAATTTCTACTGAAATTATTGAAGAATGATTTCAAATTGAATTAAATTTTATTAATATAATTTACAAATTAGCAAATTCCAAATTAAAAGATAGAATGTGAAGAATTCATTGTTGATCTTTCTCATCTCCATTAAGTTATCAGGCAATCTTTTCAATAATTCTCCGCTATATATGAAGTACACTTAGATATGTGCGTATACTTGTGTACCATTTAGATGTGTTGGATACAAGGAGGAATTAAAAAATAATCGCTGACCTCATGGAGTTTATAATCTATTAAAGAAGATTAGACACATTCACAAATAATCATAATACATAGTACCATGAAAGAAAAAATAATAGAGGTATAAAATTTGTATGAGGCCACCAAAATTCTGCTGTAATGTTCATTGTTAGACAGGCAATCAAGAAACCTAAGTTAAATCCTAGCTGTACTGCAAACTTAGCACGTGACTTTGAACAAGTCACTTCTCCTTTCTTCCCCTAGTTTCCTGCTTTATAAGATGAAGTTTGGACTGATCTCTGACCTCTAACATTTTATACTTCAGGTGGAGTGCCTTTGCCTAAAGTAATACACAGGGAGTCTCCCGCAAAGCCAGGACTAGAGCCTGCCTCAGAGTTCCCCAGGTTACTTCTACTATACCACCCTGCTTCTTTCTTGATTTTCTTTTATTTTTGTAAAGGGAAGAAAAAGAAAACTTTTAAAACATTTGCCTTTTATTGATCATATTGTATGCCAAAATACAAAAAAGTCCCTCTTCAATGCTTGTTGAGTTTTTTTGTCCTTGCTTCTCAAAGAGGACTCATGACATCAGGAGGGTGATTTCTTGACTTCCAAGTGAACTGAAGTAAGGCAGAGCTGTGCAGTTATCAGCCTCACTCTCTCCTCCAAGTTCATCAAAGTCCATTGGCAAGAAAGGAGTCAAGATGACTGGCAACAGCCCAGGATGATGCATTATAGATCAAAGAAGGTCCAGATTTCTTAAAGGATCTTAGAATACAAGGTCTGGCAGGTCCAACCATGCTAAAAATCCAGGCCTAAAAACAGACTCTGTGTCTTTTTGTGAGGACCAACTTAATTGTAATGAAGCTCATTTCCATAGGTTTTGCCCTCAGAATGAATTTTTGTTATTGTTTTTAACAAGTTAGGAAACCTAAGGTACAGCCAAGTTATGGTTAGCACAAGCAGAGGGAAGACCAACAACAATAAAACTGCAGTTCTCTGAAGAAATAAAGTGAGTTTTGCAAATAACTTTGAAAAACTTAACTCTAAACAGCTGCAATTCCAGAGGATCTCTGATGAAATATCACCCGACTGAGAGGCTCAGGGTGCAGATGAAAACAAGTTTTTTGTGGATAGGACCAATGCAGGAAAGGTTTTGTTTTTCTTTTCTTTCTTTCTTTTTTTTTTTTTTTAAAGCAATCGGGGTTAAGTAACTTGCTCAAGGTTACACGGCCAGTTATTTCTGGGTGTGGTGCTGAGTATCTGAGCCCAGATTTGATCCAGGTCATCCCGACACTGGAGCTGGTGCTCTTACTCGCTGAGCCACCTGGCCACCCCTTTCTTTTCTTTTTCTTTTTTTGCAATGGGGGGAGGGGGGAGTGGCAACTGGAGAGGAAGAAAAAATGTTTTTGTTAACTGAAAAAAATTATTTAATTTTAAAAAGAAAAAAATAAAGTGAATCTTACATTACAAGCTGGGTGAATAAACACCAAAATATTTTCAGCTAAAACCAAATGGACTGTGATTCTCCCTTTTTTCTTACCCAATTTATGCATTTTGTTCAACTGGTAAAGCAGCAACAAAATTGTGTTCAGTCAAAAACAAAGCATAAAATCATAATGATGCAATTCTGATTAAATCCTATGCATAGAAATGTTATTGGAGGGAAGGGTTAATTTTAAATAACAAAAGTGAAAGCACCTGTCTATGAAAACATGTAAAGTTGCTAGTTGCCTGTTCCAGTCCTATATGATTTTTCAAAATTGAGATTCATGGCAGGGCAGTATAAGAAATGCATATAACATAAAGATCTGAAAAGGCTGACAAGCGGCTGGGGAAAAAACACCTGTCCATTTGTTGTAGATCTATAAACTCTCTGCGGCTGCTTTTGGCTAACCGGCCAAACTTTTACACCAATTTCAAACACAATACTTGAGTCCATAATTGGAGCTGCCTGACAACACAAGGACAAAACAAATATGGTAGAAAATGGGCACTCTGATTTGACCCTTGGTTGCCTTAAAAATTGGTGAATTCAGTTGGGTCAGTAATGCCAAATGATTGATGAGAATCAGCTATGTGAGCTTTTCAGGAACAGATGAAAAATTCAGAGAATGATTAGAATGAATGAGAAAAAAAGGTCAGTAGGTCAACCACAATATTAGTTATATATACTAAATAGAACCTTCATCTCCTAAGGATTACAACATGGTTTAAATGCAGCCCAAGCTTATAAAAAGTCACCTACTCAGGCAAAAAAAAAAAAAACATCTCTATGGCAAACCCTGTTAATATGAAACTGTGTCCATCAATCCTGAAATATTAGGACAAATATCTAAGTAAAAAGTCATTGCTGAGTATAGACCTTAGACTTACAGAATCTAATTATAGGTCTATCTCACTTCATTGCATAAATGCCTTTGCTCTACCAAACCTTCAAAGTGCAACTCATATATTACCCCCTCTAAGAAGACAACCCTGGATGGGCAGAAAGGGCACTGGATTTGGAATCCAAATATTTGGTTCTATTATTTACTACCAGGATGGCCTAGTAACTCTGCTAACCATGTAATCTTAGCAAAGACACTCCATTTATCTGAGCCTCAGTTTACTTAACTATAAAATAAGAATATTAATACTTGTACTATATTCTTGACAGGGTTGTCTCATCTACATCATTGACAAAGGGATCAAAAGAATAAAGAAGTTAGTTATAAAGCGTTAAACAAATATAAACTATTACCCTCTGATCACCTTAACTGAAATTATTTATCCCATATCTGATCATAAAGCACTTAATACTCTTATACTTCTTCTGTAGTAAGCATAGTTTAATCTCCATCTTATTTATTTGCATATACTTTTTGTCTTCCTCTAGGAACTTGTAAATAGTGATCAACAAATGGTTGTCGAATAAATGAGTGATAACGGCTGTATACATTTTTAGAGGGCTTTTTAAGGGTTTAAAAAAAGTACTGTTCTTATAACATTGACAAAAGATTGTTTCTTTCTTCATACTTATTGTCCCAGCATCTGGCATACAGTAGGTCCTTAATAAATAGTTGGTGACTGGTTGATTCACCAAAAACTCAACATGATTCAACACTGTGACATGACATCCTCCCCATACCCATTAAAACTTGGGCTGGACACCCAAACTGAGGAATAGATTCTGAGAACCTGTGAGGGGAAAGATCCACTGTCTTCTGTCCACACTACGTGCCTTCTACATTACAGTGATCAGGAACTGGACATCATATTTTAAAAAGATGTCAAAAGGGGCAGCTAGATGGTACAGTGAATAGAGCACTGACCCCAAAATCAGGAGGATATGAGTTCAAATCTGAGTTCAGACACAACACAAAAAACTAGCTATGTGACCTTGGGCAAGTCACTTAACCCCAAATGCCCTACCTTTTCCCCTCCAAAAAAGCAAAAAAAAATTTTTTAATTAAAAAAAAAAGGTGTCAAGGGCTGGAAAGTATACAGAGTAAGGCCAAAAAAATTTTTTTAACTTAATTTTAACAGAGAGGCAACTAGAAACCATACTATAAGATAATTAGCTAAAGAAATTGGTGATGTTCAGCCAAGAGAATTCAAGACTTAGGGGGGAGGACATCAATGGAAAAACTGAATATGGATACTATAAGTAAGATAGAATATTACTGTATTACAGGAAATGACTAATGAAGAATTTGGGGAGACTTATATGAACTGGTGTCTTTAAGTGACCAAGAAGAACAATTTATACAAGGACAACAATAATGAAAAAAAATGAAAAAGGTTTAGATCAATGAAGTGACCAATCATGACTTCAGAAGACTACCCATAAAGCTCATTTCTGGCATTCCACCATAGTAGTGAAAGACTACAGTTGTGAAATGTGGCATACATTTTGAGAAATGAGCAATATCTTTCCTTTTTTTGTTGTTGGATTGTACTTATTTGTTACAAGGGAAAAAAGGACTCATGATGAAAAATGCTATCTACCTCCAGAAAAAGAACTGATATTGTCTGAATATAGACTAAAGCATACTATTTTTCTTCCTTGTTTCTTTCTTTTTTGTTCAAGTCTTCTTACACAAAATAACTAATATGGAAATGTTTTACATGATTGCACGTATATAACCTATATCAAATTTCTTACTGTCTCAGGAAAGGGGAGGAGAGGGAAGGAGAGATAGATTTTGGATATCAAAAATAAAAACAATAAATGTCAAAAATTATTTTTCATGTAATTGGAGGAAAATAAAATATTATTGAAAATGAAAATTGTTACATGGGAGTGTTCTATTGGGGTTTGAAGTAGTGAAAGAATCATTGGGAGGTGATAATGACATAAAAAAGAACATAAAAATATTTTTAAAAAAACATAAGAACTTCAGAAGACACCACCTTGAGGTACTGTCATGTGCAAGAAAGAAAAGACCTGTTAAGTTTGGCCCCAAGGGCTCCTTCTTACTCACCTTTACTGGATTATCACACATACTACAAGGCTCTGTCCTGGTTGCTTTTTTTCTTTCTTTCTAAAATCTCTCTCCTCATAACCTCATCAGCTCCCATGGGTTTATCATCTCTATGAAGATGATTCACACGTCTATATAACTACACCTATTCTGTATATACATATGTGTGCGTTGCATCCTCTGAAAGACCATGATCACTCCTTGGAGAGGGCTTGTTTTATTTTTTTCTTTCTATTTCTAGTACCTATAACAGGTATCTACCACTCAGCAGGCCCTTAATAAATGCCTGATTATTTTTTTTTGATCAAGCTAGAAATCATGGGTACAAATTATTCCAAAGCAGGTTTCAGATCTAAATATGGAAAAATTTCCACATACTTAGAGTTTTGCAAAAGTAAAATGAGATACCTCTGGGAAAGAACCGAGGGCAAAGCAATTAATTCCCAACCACATTAGGTCAAAAGATATACATATATATCAATAAAATATGAATAACCACTTGTTGGAAATGTAGGTAAGACTCCAAGAAGCAACAAGGGTTAAAACCTCAGTGTTACCTCTGAGGTCTCTTCTAAAAAGTTTCTCTAATTTTAAGTATCCTATAGCCAGATAATTAAGCGACAATATGTTTTCCTCAAACCTTTACTCCCAACTTTTTTTTTTAAAGCAATTGGGGTTAAGTAACTTGCTCAAGGTTACACGGCCAGTTATTATTTCTGGGTGTGGTGCTGAGTATCTGAGCCCGGATTTGATCCAGGTCATCCTGACACTGGAGCTGGCGCTCTTACTCGCTGAGCCACCTGGCCGCCCCTAAGCAATTGGGGTTAAGTAACTTGCTCAAGGTTACACGGCCAGGTGTTTCTGGGTGGGTGCTAAGTGTCTGAGCCCGAGATTCGATCTCCAGGTGTTCTCAACACTGGAGCTGGTGCTCTTACTCGCTGTGCTACCTGGCCGCCCATTTACTCCCAACTTTGATTTTTACTGTTAGCAGATAAGAATCCTTCCTATTTGCAAAGAATGAAACCAACTGACATCAAATTCCTTTAATCTCTGAACATTTAAAATATCACTATTTATACTCCTGTTTTTGTTGTCAATTCAGTTGTTTTTCAGTCATGTCGAACTCTTTCTGACTCCATTTGGGGCTTTCTTGGCAAAGATAATGGCGTAGATTGCCATTTCCTCCTCCAGTTAATTTTACAGATGAGGAAATTTAAGGCAAAAAGGGTTAAGTGACCTGCCCACAGTCACATAGCTAGTAAGTGTTTGAAGCCATATTTGAACTCAGGAAGATGAATCTTCTTGACCCTAGGCCCAGCTCTCTATCTACTGCACCACCTAGATGCCCTGTTATATTTGTGTAATTCTTATCTCAGAGGAAGAGCTGTCCCTGCCTTTTTACCAAAGCTAATCTCATCTGAAGACTTCTCAAGATATGGTGTAAACCCTAAGTTCTTAATAATTAAGTCAGTGGACTGCAAGCTCTGGCAGCTCTTACACAGTCATCAAATACAGATCTAATGAAAGACTGATTTTGTCACTAGAAGACCTGCCACCCTATATGAGGAGGGATTAATCACCAGAAGGTTGTCTACCATGAGATGAATATTTCTATCCATAGGAATTCATGAAATTATCTTCTACAGCATGGATTAGTTTCAATATGAAATGGCATAATTAGTACCATACAAATTAAATCATAACTCCTTGAACTACACAATATTTCTTAGAGTATTCAAAAAATATCATTAAGAGTTATCACTCTATGGTCTCAAGGCTGAAAATTGATTTCTAAGTAAAACGTAGATGAGGGAAATATAGTAGACTTCCTTGGACCTCACAGTATAGTTTTTCATCTCTCTAATGCATTTATCATTCATGATTATACAATGTGGTTATTGATGTATATACATGTATTTTAAAGACAATATGGTATGGGTAAAGCAACAGAATAAAATGTAACTTTTTAACATGATTCCAACATTTGGTAGCTTGTGAAAATAACTGTTACTTATTCTTTAAGTCTCAGTTTCTACATATGAAAAATGAAGAAAATAATATTTTTATCACCTATCCTAATGGTGGCAGTTTGTAAACCTTTAAGTACTAGATAACTGTATTACACTTTGCATCTCTCCTAGTACCTAGGGACTGTTTCCTCTTCTATAAAAGGAAAGGGTTGGAAAAGATTATCTCTATTTAAAATCTCCTCCAGAACTAAAAGTCTACAAGTCTGTGAAATGTGTACTGAGCTGAAACCATCAGACGTCACCAAAACAGACTCTGTAATGAGCCCAGAAATGCTTGACTCCCCATTCTCTCTTGGCAAACTCTGCTATTGTTGAGAATTCAAAATTGCTTTTCTGCAGGATTTAAGCAGGTGTGAGGTGTTTATAGAGTTATGTTTTAAAGAGAGAGAAAAAGAACAGAATATATTTAGAAGCTAGGAGGCAAACTATGAAAAATGGCACTGTTGAATACCAAATACTGGAGATTCATCAGTGAGCAGTATAACCAGTCTGAAAGCTTTATGTATGAGGATCCTTCACAAGACTTGGAAAGAACCGATTCATGAAAAATAGGGGACACTGACCGGTCAAACTAAACAGAGAAGATTTTTCCTATGAAAAGTTTTGCATTTGCTTCTTAGAGCCATTCAAATTTACAATCACAGAATTGAAAGGAGCTACAGAAACTATCATACAGACAAGGGAAACTGAGGCCCAGAGAAGTTAGAAGACTTGTTCAAACTGACATAGCTAGTAAACAGCTGAGGAGAAATTTTAATTCAGACTGTCTGATCCAGAGACCAGTGGTCTTTCCACCATTCGAGGCTGCTAATAACAATCAATAATACTCAAGGTTAAACAATTAAAGTTGTTCCACTAAGTAAGGAACTATTTTAAGATGATTCTGGAAGACTAATTCATTTAAGCAATCATGCCAGAGCAAGCTGTAAACAAACCTCACTAGAAAAGTATCACACCTGCTTTCTCACTAAAGAAACTGAGAGGATGCTGGAAGCTACTATATAATCTAATTTTTCTCCCCTCTTATTCTAAAAACATTGAGCAAACAAATTGCAGTGAAGTTGAGATACTAACAGCAAAAAAGGAACACCTTTCCAAATTGTCCTTCTTTAGAAACTTCATTGTTAATTATTATTATTATTAATATTATTTTCTAAGATTTTGAAATTATATTTACATATAATCACAGTTGAGTACATTAAGAATAATTTTCTGTATATGCTATAAAAATAGTGGTGTATTTCTAGAAAAAACAGAATACACTTCATTTTATTTCTGAACCATTGCTTATAAGGTTTAGAAAGGCGTATATATTTGTTAAATGTTTGTTATATGAAGGGTATTAAAATGAGATTTTTTTTGGAAAGGCCAGTTTCTTAACTATTTAAACTGAGAGAATATTAGAGACTAAAGAAGCCTCAGATAGCATCTAATCCCATCTCCTCCCCAGAAGAAACTTTCTCTACAGCATCCTCATATGGAACAATCTCTCCTCAGATGCTTTCAATGAGGAGATGGACAGTTTTTTTTTTTAATTAATTTGTTGGTTTACTTTTAGTTTACAAGATTCAGTTCCACAATCCCTTCAGTTTCAAAATTTTTCCCCCTCCTGTTCCCCTCCCCCCGCCATGGCGGCATGCAATTGAGTATAGAATCTGCAAATACTTTCACATTAGACATTAGTCAGGTTGTAAAGAAGGATTATAACCGATGGAATGAACAATGGGAAAGAGGAAACAAAACCAAACAAGAAAAAGAAAGAGAGCCAGTAGTTTGCTTCAATCTGCATTCGAACTCTGTAGTTCTCTCTGAATGTAGACATCTCTTTCCATCATGAGTCTTTTGAAGTTGTCTCATAACCTTGCATTGCTGAGAAGAGCCCAGTCTATCAAAGTTGGTCATCATGAAGATGAACACTTCTATTTTTGTGACAATTCTTCCTTATATTGAGCAAAAATGCAGCCCTTGTAACTTCCTTCATCTTGCTCCTAACTTCTGCCCCCTCCAGCCACAAAGAATAGTCAGTATTCTCCCTTTTTCATAAGGATAGCTTAAATATGCTTAGAGATAGCTATCATATTTTCAATAGGTCTTCTCTATACAAAATATCCTCTGTTCACTGGGCTCTTCTAATGTGTAATCTATTATAACTGATTTTGCAGAGATACAATGATATACTTGAAAAATTCCAAACAACTAAAAAGTTAACTGAACCAATTAATTTTAGCAAAGTAGCAGGATGTAAAGTAAATCTACATAAATCATCAGCATTACTATATATCACAAACAAAAGCCTTCAGGAAGAAATAGTAAAAGACACCTCATTTAAAATAACTCTGTAAAATATCTGGGAATATACCTAACAACCTAGGAACTATATAAACAAAATTATTTTTAAAAAACTTTTTATACAAATAAAATCAGATTTAAATAATTGAAGAAATGTTAATTGTTCATGGAAAAGCAAGGCAATATAATAAAAATTACAATTTTATCTAAGTTGATCTATATATTCAATGTCATCAGAATTAAATCACCAACAAATTATTTTACTGACTGAGAACAAACATATAACAACAAAATTCATTTGGAAGAACAAAAAGTCTAGAATATCAAAGGAACTAATCTTTTTTTAATGCAAAGGAAGGAGGGGTTGAGCAGGACCAGATCTTAAACTATATTAGAAGTCACTAATGATCAAAACTATCTGGTACTGGGTAAGAAATGTAGAGGCAGATCAATGGAACAGAGCAGCCATACAATTTACAGATGCTAATAAATATAGTAACCTTGTATTTGACAAATATAAAGACTTAAGATTTTGGGATAAGAATTCATTATTTGGTAAAAAATTGTTGGTAAAACTGAAATGGCAGAAATTGACCACAGACCAATAATTTACACCATTTACCAAGATAAGGGCAAAACAGATATATGATCTAGATATAAAGACAGAGTCACAAGAAAATTTGAAAAAAAATTAAAGATACTTATCAGACTTATGGATATGTGAACAATTTATGAATAAACAAGAGAGAGCAAAGTAAGGAGTAAAATGGATAATTTTGATTACATTAAGTTTTTTTTTTTTTTAAAGCACTTGGGGTTAAGTAACTTGCTCAAGGTTACACGGCCAGGTGCTAAGTGTCTGAGCCCGAATTCGATCCCCAGGTCATCCCAATATTGGAGCCAGTGCTCTTACTCACTGTGCTACCTGGCCACCCCGATTACATTAAGTTTTAAAAGGTTTTGTGAAAATAAAACAAAAGCAGCCAAGATCAGAAGAAAAACAGAAAATTGGGGGGGGGGGCGTTATAAACAGATTCTCAGTTAAAGATTTATTTTCTCAAACATATGAAAAACTTTGTCAAAATTATAAGAATGCAAGTCATTCCCCAATTGATAAGTGGTCAAAGAATATGAAAAGGCAGTTTTCCTAGGAAGAAATCAAAACAATTTATAGACATATAAAAATGTTCTAATGTGCTAAATTCATCAGAGAAATGAAAATTAAAACAACCTTGAAATATTATTTTATACCTATCAGACTAGATAAAATGGTTGAAGGGGAAAGTAACAAATGTTAGAGGGGACATAGAAAAATTGACACACTAATTCATTGTTCGTGGAATTATGAAATGATCAAAGCATTTTGGAGAGCAATCTGGAATTATGTGCAAAGACTTATTAAGCTGTCTGTACCCTTTGACAAAGCAATACCACTACTAAGTCTATTTCCAAAGATATTTAGGAACAGAGAAAAAGAGCCTATATGTTCTAAAAGATTTATATAGTAGCTTCCTTTGTGGGGGAAAAGAACTGGAAATTGTGGAGATGATCATCAACTGAGGAATGGTTGAACAAGTTGGGGTATATGATTGTGATGTAATACCACTGTGCTATAAGAAATGATGACCTTAATGATCTTAGAAAAACACGTACAGACTTGCATGAAATTATGTAGATGGAAATGATTAGAACCAAGAGAATGTCATATAAAGTAACAGCAATATTGATTTAAGAAAAATTTTAGCAAATCAATCATTTTGACTATTATAAAAACCCAAATTAACTACAAAGACATATGAAGGAAGACACTATCTGCATCCAAAGAAAGAATCAGTGAATAGAAGAGCATATAGAATGATTTTACACACACACACACACACACACACACACACACACACACACACACACGCATGCATGTTTTCCTCTAATGGTAGTCATTTCTAGGGCAGGACGTAGGGGGGAAAAAGAAAAAAAGAAATTTACATGATAACTTTATTATGTATTTAAAAGGAATAGCAAATTATATATAATAGATTTGCAGTTTCATGTGCAATCACCTTTTCTTCTATTATGCTATGTTACAGAAATGCTTGGTTTTTTTTTAACTGACCAGATCAGTACTGTCCAAATGCAAAGACCCATTTAGGGCCATTCAACACATGAAAACTTATCATTCTGATCAGAAAGCAATGTGAATAAACAATATTGTATAGAAAAGGAAAATATTATTGTTACAGCCTTATGCTTTTTTTTCTTTTGCCTCTAATAAATTCCTAATATAAGCCAGAGCAATTCCTATTAAGATGAATCAACAGATCAATTAAGTGCTATTTGCCAGTAACCTTGCTAGGAACTGGAGATACAAACAAGAAGCTTACATTCTAAAAGGGGAAACAAAGTGTACATACAAATGCATCTACAAAACCCATTTAATATCAGATACAAAAGAACCTAGAAGAACAAGAGAGAATCAGGGTCAAAAAAAGAAGGAATAAGGAACATCAAGAATTGATGGGGAATTAGAAATAATTATGAGGTAAAGATTTATTAAAATTAAAAGCACTCTGGGATCTATGGCAAATTACTTCCCTTCTTAGGGTCTTAGTTTCCTCATTTTTAAAATGAAGTTGGACCAGTTATTCTCTAAAGTTCCCTTTTCTCTATGGTAGTTGCTTAATAAATCACTGTGTAAATGAATTAAATTTTATGTATTCTGTGTTTAAACATTCTAAGGTCTCTTCCAATTCTGTTATTCTATGTTCATTGATCACAGGGTTTTAAAGCCTTATGGAACTTCAGAGACTATGTAGTTGAACCCCATTATTTTATAAATGAAAAAAATCAAAGGCTCAAGAGTTTAAATATTTTACCCAAGGTCACAAAGGCCATAAATTAACAGAGGTGGATTCAGACCTAAGGCCTCTAAATAAAGTATTCCGTCCACTATATCACATGGTTGTTCTAAGGTTCTCACTCTAATGTTTTATGCATAAGTGTTCTATGTTCTGTATATGGTCCCTTCCAGCCTCATCATCCTAGATTCTATATTCCTATTCTACTAAACTTTCAACCATTACCTTTAGCTACAGTTACAAAGGCACTACTGCCAAACCAGCTTCCCTTCAAGTTGCATCAAGCTGCATGCAGCTGACAGCTGAATAACAAGCTGCTGAAAGATCAAGCACACTACATTCATTCCCTCTATTACCATTCTTCACTCTAAATTCTGCTGCCTTCTAAGCATGCTCCTAATATCTGCAAAATATTCTGACAGCTCTAAGAAAAAGCCATCATGTGTCAACACAGAAAAAAAAAATGTGATGCCATTGCTATTGATAATAACAGCAGGGAAAGAGGTGAAAGTTGTATATAGGCAATGCAAAGTATTCCTTTGTATCTATGACAAAGCAACAATTTAATGATTAGAAGTAGATGGGATAGCTTGTCCTCAAAAACTGCATAAAGCAGACTGGATTTAGAATCCAAAGACAATTTATATTTGCATACCAGCTCTGCCATCTACCAGCTCTGTGACTCCTAAAAGTCACAATATCTCCAGACCTGTTTCCTCTTTTGTAACATAGAGAAAACCTTGACAGACAAAAGAATTAGAACCTAGAGAGACACAAGGGGCTTGCCCAGAGAGGTGGTCATGGCAAAGCCAAGACTACAATTCTGGTCTTCTTACTGGCCCAATTAGTTCAATGCCATTTGCATGTCATACTGACTAGATAACAAAGGGAAGGATTGGATCATCTATAAGAGTCCTCCTTGTTCTAACAGTCTGTGATTCAAATGTTTATAAAAATGCATTGTAAGGAGTGGCCAGGTAGCACAGCGAGTAAGAGTACCAGCTCCAGTGTCGGGATGACCTGGGGATCAAATCCAGGCTCAGACACTTAGCACCCACCCAGAAACACCTGGCCATGTAACCTTGAGCAAGTTACTTAACCCCAATTGCTCAGGGGCGGCCAGGTGGCTCAGCGAGTAAGAGTACCGGCTCCAGTGTTGGGATGACCTGGGGATCAGATCCGGGCTCAGATACTTAACCACACCCAGAAATAACTGGCCGTGTAACCTTGAACAAGTTACTTAACCCCAATTGCTTTAAATTTAAAAAAAAAATGCATTGTAACTTACCATAAAGCAGTCTATAAATGTAAGCCATATAATTATCATGTTGTTATAATTATGGCATTATTATAATGGTATGCCATGAAAGGCAGTCAGGTATCTGTCATTAGTGATATTTAAGTAGAAACTGGATAAATATTTGTTAGGAATGTTCTAAACCAGAAGTATCAAACTCATGTCCTGCAGAGGACTGCAAAATTCCCCAGCTTAGATTCCAAAACAGAGTAAAATGCAATGGGGAAATGTTTAACAAAGTATGAAAATACAATACAACAGAAATAATGTTAAGTGCTAGTTTTCTAAGTCAATATACAACTCACAGAGATCCATTTCTATTTGAATTCGATACTACTATACTAAACAAGATTTGTGATTTGAGTGGATGACTTTGGATATCCCTTCTGACTCAAAATCGAGGATTCAGTGATTATCATCATTATTATTCCCTTAAGAAGGTTAGAGAAATACTAATGAAAAGATATTTCCACACATGGGGTTTCCATTCCCAATAACCATATCAGGTAAGAAGTCCAAGTCTTATTATCTTCATTTGGTAGATAAGAGAATCAGAGGTAAAGTGATTTGTCCAAAGTCATATCACCAGTAAATGTGAGAGCTAAGAGTTAACCCAGGTTTCCTGATTCCAAAACCAGCTTCTTTCCATAACAACATGAAGCATCAGCTTATTTTAAATGGCAGTGCATATATAAATAAAGCTTGAAGAAAATACACAGAATTCTCCATTTTGACAAGTTAACTCCAAATAGTAGTAATCTCAAAAAATGACCTCCTAGAGCAAATGGCTGACCTGGCAACCTAGTATCGCAGTGCCTTTTTTACTGAAGAAGCAAGGATTAAGAAAACCTCTAAAGGATTGTCATCAATTAGCCAATTCAAAAACCCAGAAGGAAAGTCAACAGCAGGATTAGCTTGAGGATTTCTCCCCAGAACTGCATTTCGGTATTACAGATGGAATACTGACAAGACCTCAAAGAAGATCAGAGGAAGTCTGGTAGAAGTACTAGACCTGACTTCAAATTACACCCCTGACACATACATGCTGACATACTAGCTACAACTCTAGATAAATCATTTCATCTTTCAATGTAATTCTCTAGAACTACAACTCGTACTACAGTGACTCCAAATCTGTATTCACAGAGTTCCCTTCACCAAGGAATTCACATATTTAAATTAAAACCTACGCACACATGCACACAGAGAGCAGTATAGTGGGAGGAGTGCGGAACCCAGTGTCAGGAGACCTAGATTCAGTTCCTGACTCTAATATTTCCTACCTCTGTGACTATAAGGCAAACACTTAACTTCTCAAAGCCTTGGCTGCCTCATCTGTAAAATGGGGAAAAAATACTTTATACTGCCAATCTCACAAATTCTTCTACAGGCAGAACTTTGTAGTTGTAAAAGGATTATAAAGACATGGGCTGTTCATGCTAACTCTGGGATCCAATTATTTTCCATCCATTCAATATGTGAGATGATGTCTCCAGGGGGCATCTATGTGGCCCAAGAAATAAAGCATTGAACCTGGAAACAGGAAGAACTGAGTTCAAATCCGGCCTCACATACTTATTAACTATAAATAGAGATGATGATAGCAATTTCTTCCCAGGGTTGTTCTGAGAATAAAATGAGATGATATTTGTAAAAGTATTTTTTTAATTTAATCAAATTTAAATGCTATACAAATGCTAGATTTGATGAAGAGGAGAAGGAGGTGATGGTGGTAGAAGAGGAGGAGGAAGATGACAAGAGAAGGAAGGAGATGACAACAAAATGCTGACAAGCATGATAGGGAAAATTGGAAAAAAAATTCAGGGTCCAATTCAACTTAACTCAACAAATATTTATTAAGTGCCAATCAAGGCCAGGTAACAGAGCCATTTTAAGTGCAGTACTTTTAAATCGAAATACCTCTATATTTGAGCTGCTCCCAAATACAGACAAACTCTCTAAAGTGAGATCAAGTTGGAAGGAGCGAGGGTATGTTTGTGTGTGTATACAATGAAAAATTATTAAATAAAATTATTATAAATAAATATATTAATTTACTGAGAAAGGTCTTTTTATTCCTTTTTCTGTATTTCTTTTGATTCCAATCAGGATGCTATATTCATTTTTATCACTGACCTCTCTCTCTTAGGTCCCATTCATCATCCTTCTCAAAGGACAGACTCAAAGTTTGTTCAAATTCAGGGTGAGAGTGAGATTGAAGTGAGGGTGGGGAATATGATGAGGAAAAGCTCATCCTATTTTCAGACCAATTCAGTAGGTTTCATAACTGCAGTATAAACTCTCCAAATAACAAGACACTAGCTTGATTGCAATTACTTTCCTCAAATTCATAACAGGTCCAAACGTTATGAGATAACAAGTTTTGCCACAGAACAATAATTATATTATAATACAAAGATTATTGCTTGCCTTACAGTACCATATCCCCAGCCCCAAACAAACTTTGCCCAATAAAAATTTACAGAGGCACTTAAAGGGTAAGCTGAACAAATAAATGTATATCTCGTGTCTAGAAAACACTCACTTACTTTTACATGGCTGAAATCACCAGCCTTGCTGCCTTCTGGGGGATTCACTGCTTTGTTGTCAACTCGAGGCTTGACAATCTGTCGAAAAGGACTGGAAAGAGGAAGACCACTGACACTGATTCCATCTAGAGAAAAAAAAAAAAGGAGGAAGAACATGCTAGTGAGTCCCAGGCAGACAGGATACATTTTGGCCTACTTGATTACTGTTCCTCCTCCACATTTCCTCTCCTATACCTGTGTCTTTAGAGGTCAGTCCCTATATTAAGTATTAATTCATTCCTCATCCCACTTCTTGAGTGTCCTATCTTTTTTCAAGATTTAGCTTAAGTACTCTCCTTTATGAGATGTTTCCTAGTTTCTCACACAGTGTTTGCCACAACTTTCTGGCCAGAAATAATCACCTTGCAATTGTTTTGAATATTTTATTCATTTATCTGTAAATGTTTGAGAAAGAGAGAGAAAAAAGTACAAACTTGGCGTTGGTTCCAGCTTCAACCATCTCCAATACCTGTAAAAGAAAAATGACTCTAAAGAAATTTTAAAGCTACAGAATCCACAAAAAGACAGAGAGAAACAAATCTCTGGCTGAAGGCAGCCTGGCAGGCCAACAGGAAAGATCTATTGTAGCACACTGGGAGCCAATTGCAGTCCCCAGTGAATCGAGCTTCTTCAGCCTTGACCAGCACACAGAAGGGCCAGAGCAGACTTCAGAAGAATGAATCACCAGCAGCTGTGATGGTTTTCACACTCCTCAAGCCATAAACGCCAAAGAGAATATAAAACGTCAGTAAGGAACCCTGTTGTAAGGGTGAAGGAACAGCATGGTCCAGCCCCTGCCCCTGGGTCAAGAAGTGGCAGGAGGCAAAGCAGTGCCACTTAGCTGCTTTTCGAGCTCCTAGGCTACAGATCATAGGGGGACCAAGAAACCATTCAGACGGGTAATCACTCTTGCTCTGACCTGCTTGGATCTGGATCACGGTTTTTGGTGGTGGTCCTAGGGTGTGTGGCCAGTAAGCCAGAGCTTGTGGGGGCTGTAGAGAGGGCACCCAATTAATAGCTCCAACAGCTGTGAAAACCCCAGCAATCTGGGACAAAGCTCTCTCCATTCTGTAAGCAGAGTTCTATCAGGGGAAAGAGCTCAAAAGACAAGTAATTGGCAAGATAAGGAAGCACAATTAGACCAAACAATCCTTTTTTGGGGACAGAAAGGATCAAAGCATGGAACTGGAGGAGGACAATGAAGTCAGAACTCATCAAAAGCTTCCAATTATATTCCAAGAAAAATATGAATTGGTCACAGGTCAAGGAGGAGCTCAAGAAGGATTTTGAAAATCAAATAAGAGAAGTAGAGGAAAAACTGGAAAGAGAAATGAGAATGATGCAACAAAATCATGAAAAGTAAGGCAACAGCCTGCTAAAGGAGACCTAAAAAAATTCTGAAAAAAATAAAACCTTAAAAAGGAGACTAACTCAAATGGTGAAAGAAGTCCAAAAAGCCAATGAGGAAAAGAATGCCTTAAAAAGCTGAATTTGCCAGATGAAAAAAGAATTTCAAAAACTCACTGAAGAGAATAATTCCTTCAAAATTAGATTGGAGCAACTGGAAGCTAAGGACTTTATGAGAAATCAAGATACCATAAAAGAGATCCAAACAAATGAAAAAATAGAATGCAATGTGAAATATCTCATTGGAAAAACCACTGACCTGGAAAATAGATCCAGAAGAGATAATCTGAAAATTACTGGACTACCTGAAAGCCATGATCAAAAGAAGAACCTAAAAATCATCCTTCAAGAAATTCTCAAGGAAAATTACCCTGATATTCTAGAACCAGAGGGCAAAGTGGAAATGGAAAGAACTCACTGATCACCTCTTGAAAAAGATCCCAAAAAGAAAACTCCTAGGAATATCACAGACCAAATTTTAGAGTTCCAAGGTCAAGGAGAAAATATTACAAGCAGCCAGGGAGAAACAATTTGAATATTGTGGAAACACAATCAGGATAACACAAGATCTAGCAACTTCTACATTAAGGGATCGAAGGGCTTAGAATATGATATTCCAGGGGTCAAAAGAACTAGGATTAAAACCAAGAATCACCTGCCCAGCAAAACTGAGTATCATGTTTCAGGGGAAAATATGGTCATTCAATGAAATAGAGGACTTTCAAGCATTCTTGATAAAAAGAAAAAACAGAGCTGAAAAGAAAACTTGAGTTTCAATCATAAGAAGCAAGAGAAGCATGAGAAAAGATGAAAAAAAAATCACAAGGAACTTATTTACATTCCTACATGGAAAAACGATAATTGTAACTCATGAGACTTTTCTCAGTATGAGGACAGTTGAAGGGAATATATATGTATATATACATATATACATATGTATAGGAGGGTGCATGAACATATAAATATATATGTGAGTGTGTGCATAAGTGTGAACATGTATACATAGACAAAGGGCACGGGATGGGTTGAATATGAAGGATAATATCTTAACAATAAAATTAAGAGATGAGAGAGGAATATATTGGGAGAAGGAAAAAGGGAGAGATAGATTAAGGTAAATTATGTCATATAAAAGAGGCAAGAGAACACTGTTACAATGGAGGGGAAGAGCAGGAAGGTGAAAGGGAATGGGTCAACCTTACTTTCATTGAATTTGGCTTAAGGAGGGAATAACATAAACACTCATTTGGGTATCTTATCCAACAAGAAAGCAGGGGGGAAGGGGATAAGAAGGGGAGGAAGAAAAGAGGGCAGACTGGGGGAGAAGGTAGTTGGAAGCAAAGACTTTTGAAAAGAGACAGGGTCAAAGTAGAAAATAGAATAAGTGGGGAGCAGGATAGCTTGGAAGGAAATATAGTTAGTCTTTCACAATGTTAACTACTATGGAAATGTTTTACATAACTACATATGTACAACCTTGAATTGCTTGTCTTCCCAGTCTGAGTGGGTGAGAAGGAAAGAAGGGGAAGACTCTGGAATTCAAAGTTTAAAAAAACAAATGTTAATGCAGGTTACATGCAACTTGGAATTAAGATATATAGGCACTGGGGTATAGAAATCCATCTTGCCCTACTAGAAAGTTGGGGCGAGGGGATATAAGAGAGAACAGATTGGGGGAAGGGGTATTTAGTAGGCTTGCTATTTGGGGGTGGGGGGAGGGGAGAGACAGGGAGAAAAATTTTTAACTCAAAATCTTGTGGAAATGAATGTTGAAAACTAAAAATAAATAAATTGGGAGACAGAGAGAGATATCAATCGATCAGTCTATTTGAAGAGGTTTTCCCAACATGCACAGATATTAGACAGCTTCAACCATACATAGATAAATAGATATCAATCGCTCTATGTCTGAAACTCTCTAATATATGATACTTAATTCCAGTTTCCTAGTAATTGATAACCTCTATGACAGCAGGAATCATGTGTTATCTAAAAGTTGTATCTCAGTACTTGGAACTATTTTAAATTTAATTTACATATATGCATGTATACATATTTATGTTACATATACATATGTGTGTATTTTGTTGTTCAGTTGTTTTTCCATCATGTACAACTCTTCATTACCCTTTTTTGGGGTTTTCTTTGCAAATATACTGGAGTGGTCTGCCATTTCCTTTTGTAACTCATTTTACAGATAAGGAAATTAAGATAAACAGGGTTAAGTGACTTGGCCAATAGCTAGTAAGTGTCAGAGACCAGATTTGAAGTCAGCAAGAAGAGTCTTCCTGATTCCAAGCTATCCACCATGCCACCTAGCCGTCCCCATATTTCCATTTCTCTCTCTTCATATATACATACATACATATGTGTGCGTGCCTGTAAACACACATGCATGTATACACATGCATATATAGGTGCACACAGACATAACACATATATACATATACACACAAGCGCACACATATATACATACATATACACAGTCTAGATAGATAGATAGATGGAGGTCCCTGGGGGCAAGCCCTTTTTTTCTTTGTAGTTCTAATACCTAGCATACAGTAAAGGTTTAATAAATGTTTGATGAATAAATGAGTATATGAAGAAAACATTTCCCGTAATGAATAGAGGGAGCCTTTAATGAGCAATGGTAAGAATGCTGATGTAACTACCAGTCTTTGAGGGCAGTGTTTAATGTTATATAAGTATTTGCAAGGACACAGACTGCTTAGAGCAGAACCTAATCTGTTCCCTGGATGGCTGTTGTTTGCCCTTCAATTCTGAAGAGGACCGGCAACATCGCAGGTAATGTCTTGACTCCTTCGGAACTGGATTTAAATGAAGCAGAGTTACACAAAGTCATCAGCCTCACTCTCTCTTCGAGAGACACTGAAGCCCAGTGGCAAGACAAAAGTAAAGAGGTCTAGCAATGGCCTGGAATACAATGGATGAACTTGGTGTCCCCTTCACACCTGCTGGAAAAAAATTTGTTCTCATCTGTCCATTCCATCAAGAAAAATCTTGACATGCTTCAGGTAGACATCACTCAATTCATAAAAGAATTTGAAGCCTGTCAGTCACCCTCAACTTAGCCCATCTGATGAGATACTTTACAAGGGTGGGACCACTGCACATTGGAGTCATAGGTGAGGGTTTTTGTGCCCGGTAAATGAGTGCCAAGTAGACACTAGCAATAGATGAGCAGCCCTTAAAAGGGTTTCATATGTCTTCACACCAGAGGTTCGTGTCTTCCTTGAACACCCGATGCAACTCCTAGATGGGTCTACTGAGTGTTTATATCACAAAGCACAGAAGAGAGAAATCTGCTGCAGTAGATGAAAGGATAATAATGAACAATGGTGATATGGAGACCAGTTTAGCTCATAATTTTCCTTCCGGTTTTTTTTTTTTCTGCCAAGGAAAATTACCTTTGGCTCAGAGAAGACAGAAATAAAATGGTTAATAGGGAGTTGAAACCCAATATATGTACGGAGATCATCAGAAAGCATTAAGCTGCCTTTAAAGAGTTCAAGTTATCAGTACCAAAAGAATTGAAAGATGTATTTACTGTACTACCGTGAGTGATCTTAGAAAGATTACTGACAACACAAGAAGCGCTAGAGACTTAGAGGGCAAGGGTGGCAACAGTTTTCAAAAGGGAGAAGAAACTAAAGACTGTAAACTATGAACCAATGCCCAGGAAAATCTGTAAATAAAGAGATGGCTAGCAAGCATCCAGAAGAGGGAGTAGTACCTTCAAAAAGTCACCATTATTTCATTCAAATCAGTATATATGATGCCAACTTTTTTTTTTCATGGTTATTAGAGTGGTAGATCAGGAAAGTTTAAATTAATTAATTTATTTATTTTTTAAGTTTAGGTTCTGGTTTATTTATGATCAAGAGAGAAAACAGTTTGGTGTAGCTTCTTCATAATGAGCTCATGCTGGCTTTTAGTGTTTTTTCTCTCTTCAAGCCCTTTGATTTACTTTAGTTTCTTTTTCTTTTTTTTTTAAACTAAATGCTTTATTAACTTCTGGTTTACATCATTCATTTCTTTTTTGCTTTTTTTTTTTTGGAGGGGATTTGGGGTTAAGTAATTTGCCCAAGGTTACATGGATCGGTTTTTTTGTGTGGGTGTTAAGTGTCTAAGGCCGAAACTGAACTCAGGTCCTCCTGACTACAGGGCCAGCTCTTTACTCACTGCGCCACCTAGCCACGCCTAGATCATTCATTTCTGCCAGATTTTGAGTTACAAATTTTCTCCCTGTTTTTCCCCTACTCCACCCCAAAATAGCAATCCCACTGGATATCCCCTCCTCTAATCTGCTCTCTCCCATATCCTCTTCCATACCCCCTTTGACTTTCCAGTAGGACATGGTGGATCTTCATGCCCCAGTGACTGAATATCTTATTTCCCAGTTATATATATGATAATATTAATCATAGTATATATATTTATAAATGTATTTAAACATTTGATTTTAAAACTTTGAATTCAAGATTCATTCCCTTCCTCCCTTGTCACCCACCTTCACTAGGAAGATAAGCAATTCAGTCTAGGTTGTACATGTGTAGCTATGCAAAACATTTCCATAGTGGACATATTGTAAAAGACTTACTATATTTCCTTCCCTCCCCTCCCACCTCCGACTCATTCTATTCTCTACTTTGATCCTGTCCCGTTTCAAAAGTGGGTGCTTCCAACTTCCCTCCCCCCCAGCCTGCTCTCCCTTCCATTATCCCCCCTCTTATCCCCTTCCCCCCTACTCTTCTGTAGGGTGAGATACCCTATTTAGTGTGTAAGTCATTCCCTCCCTAAGCCAAATTCAATGAGAATAAGGTTGACCCATTCCCTTTTGCCTTCCTGTTCTTCCCCTCCATTGTAAGTTTTCCCTTGCCTCTTCTATACGAGACAGTTTACCCCATTCTGTCTCTCCCCATCTCCTCTCATTATATTCCTCTCTCACCTCTTAATTTCACCTTTTAAGTATCATCCCTTCCTATTAAATTGGTTCTGTGCCTTTGGTCTATGTATACCTGTAAACATATATATACACACATTCACATAAGTATTCATATGCCCATATACCCTCCTATATATAGACATATATGTATGTATATATGCATATATATACATATATTTCTATTCCCTTCAACTATTCTCATACTGAGAAAAGTTTAATCAGTTACAATGTAAATAATTCAACTTTGTTAAGTTCTTTATGATTTCTTTCTCCTGTTTACCTTCTCATGATTCTCTTGCTTCTTGTATCTAAGGTCAAATTTTCTATTCAACTCTGGTTTTTTCATCAAGAATGCTTGAAAGTCCTCTATTCCATTGAATGACCATATTTTCGCCTGAAATATGATACTCATTTTTCCTGGGTAGGTGATTCTTGGTTTTAATCCCAGCTCCTTTGACCTCCAGAATATCATATTCCAAGTCCTTCAATCCCTCAGTGTAGAAGCTTCCAGATCCTGGGTTAGCCTGATTGTGTTTCCACAATATTCAAATTGTTTCTTCTTGGCTGCTTGTAATATTTTCTCCTTGATCTGCGAATTTTGGGACCTGGTTATAATATTCCTAGGAGCTTTCTTTTTGGGATCTTTTTCAGGAGGTTATTGGTAGATTCTTTCAACCTCTATTTTGCCCTCTGGTTCTAAAGCATCAGGGCAGTTTTTCTTGATAATTTCTTGAAGGATGATTTCTAGGTTCTATTTTTGATCATGGCTTTCAGGTAGTCCAATAAGTTTCAAATTATCTCTCCTGGATCTATTTTCCAGGTCAGTGGTTTTCCCAATGAGATATTTCATATTGCCTTCTATTTTTTCATTTCTTTGGATCTGTTTAATAGTATCTTGATTTCTCATAAAGTCACTAGCTTCCATTTGCTCCAATCTAATTCTGAAGGAATGATTCTCTTCAGTGAGCTTTTGAGATTCTTTTTCCATTTGGTAAGTTCAGCTTTTTAAGTCATTCTTCTCCTCATTGCCTTTTTGAGCCTGTTTTGCCATCTGAGTTAGTCTTTTTTTTTTTTTGGCCTTTTGGAGGGCGATTGGGGTTAAGTAACTTGCCCACGGTTACATGGTTAGTTTTTGGGGTTTTTATGTGTTAAGTGTCTGAGCCCAGAACCGAACTCAGGTCCTCCCGACTCTGGGGCCAGTGCTTTACTCACTGCGCCGCCTAGCCACCCCTGAGTTAGTCTATTTTTTAAGGTGTTAATTTCTTCAGTCAGGTTGTTGACTCTCATTTCAAAATTTTCTTGCATTGTTCTCATTTCTCTTCCCAATTTTTCCTCCGTTTCTCTTATTTGTTTTTCAAAATCCTTCTTAAGGTCCTCCATGGCCTGTAACCAGCTCATATTTTTCTTGGAAGCTTTTGATGCAGGAGTTCTGACTTCACTGTCTTCCTCCTGTTCCATGCTTTGATCCTTTTTGTCCCCAAAATAGGAGTGTAAAGTTGCGTTGCTCTTTTTGTTTTGCTTCTTTTGCCTTCTCATGTTGCCACTCAATTACTTGACTTTTGAGCTTTTTGCCACAGTAGGACTGTGCCACCAGACAGGAAGCTTCATCCCAAATGCGGGGGTTTTCTGAGATGCTGAAGGTATTAGATGTGTGCCTTCTCTGAAGCTTCCACATGCTCTGGCAAGCTAGTCGTACACCCCAGGACCTCCACCCTAGACAGCAATCCAGATCCAAGCAGGTTAAAGTAAGAGTGATTACCCCTCAGACTGATAACTTGGACCCCCTACAATCTGCAGACCAGGAGCTGAAACAGCCATGTGGCTGCGGCTGCACGGCCTCAGTGTTCCTCGCCCCAGGGGCAAAGGCGACTACACTCCCAACTTCTGGATCCCAAAATTCCCACTGCACTGACCTCTCACTTTGTCCTTAGCCTCTATGGGTTGATAATTCTGGAAACCACCACAGCTGCTGGTGATCTGAAGTCCCTACAGCCAGCAGCTGGTCAGGCCCGCCCTGGGGCTAAGACCTCTGGCTCAGAAGGGGCTGGTCTCAGCTCCCAGAGTGCTGTGCTGGCCTCTTCCTGCCAGCCTGTTGGGCTGTTCTCAGCAGGAGGTTAGCTTCTCTGTGTCATTTTGTGGGTTCTGTAGCTCCAAAGTTTGTCTAGAGTAATTTTTTATATGAATTGGGGGAGGTGGGAACTGGAGCTGTGAGAAAGTCCTGTTTCTACTCCCCCATCTTGACTCTGCCCCAGGAAAGTTTAATTTTAACATGACAATGAACAAGCTTCCCAAGCTGTTTGTATGGAATGATACGTAGATAAGAATTTTTAAAAAAGGACAATTGCATGGATACATAATTAGCTGAACAGCCAGATCCTAAGAGCAGTCTTTATGGTTCAATGTCAACATGGAAAGAGTAATCTATTGTCCCTGGGACTTGCGATTGGCCCTGGTCTTATATTTTAAAAATACATTTTTGTCATTGCCTGAGGAAATCAAATAAATGGCATGCTTAACAGATTTGCAGCTAACTATGACAGAAAGGAAATAAAATTAACATTACAGGAAATAAGATCAGGATCCAAACAGACCTTAAAGAACCATACTAGCTAGTTACAATTAAACACATCATCAGAAGGTTGTACAACTAATGGGATTTTGGCCACAGTTACTCATTAAATCATATACTAATGCATGAAAACTATGACCTGCAGCAACAGGGAGAGAAACTGTACTTGTGTCATAGCAAATATTTGAAGTTCTTTAATGTCAGAAGAGAAAACATTACTAACACTATTTCTTTCATATACAAATTCTACTGATTGTAGCACAGAATCCTAGGGTTCAAGAAAATAGTTCATGAACTGCTAATTTTTCACTTCCTTCCATTACTTATATAATTTGTATGTTTTCATCAACCTAAATGGTGTTTGCCTTGGATTATAATCTCCAGATCATCCAGGAGATTTTTTTGTACTAGTCCTAGCACAGATTCATTCAATTCAATTGAGTAAGAATTCAATGAATATAGCTATATGTAGTATACTCAGTAATGGGGGAGACAGAGAAATGAATAAGATGTAGTCTTTAATTTCAAATATATTAGTGAAGATGAGACATGTGCCAATACCTACAATACCAGGTAAAATGTTTCTAAAGAATTCTAAAGAAGTGGCACAAAGGAGTTGAAAGAAACCTAATTTCTGGTTCTAGCGAAAAGAGAGGCATTTCAGGTGGACCTAAAGGCAATGGAAGATTATAAGAAGCTACTAAACATAGTAAGAAGAACACTAGATTTGGAGGAAGATAAACTAGGTTCAAATTTTGTCTCTGACATATGTCTGTAAAACCATGAACAAATCAAATATCCTCTCTGGGTCTCTGCTTCTTTGTCTGTCAAATAAAAGGATTGAAAAAAAAGTTGGTAGCATGCCAGTTCTAAATCTATGATTCTACAATCTTAAGAGACATATTCAGGAGAATTTTCAGGTAGAAGGAGTAGTGAGCAAAAGAAAAGAGTTAAAAAAACTAGGCATCCTTAAGGAGTGGCATATTGTTCAATTTAATAGAAATATAGGATAGTTGACGAGGAAGAGTGAGAAAAACAGCTGGGAGATAAGTGAGGGCCATATCATAAAGAACTTTGAATTTAAGATAAGACTTTATATAGAAAGCTACAGGTAATCACTAAAGATCCATGATGACAACAGCTGCCTGATCAGAATGATGAGTCAGAGGAAGGTTGTTGTAGCTGTGGTATGCAGTCGAAATTAGAGATGTGAAGGAAAAGATTAGTGCAAAAGACTAGTGGTAAGAAGGCTGGGTTAGGAAACTACTGCAGTAGTTTGAGTAAAAAGTAATGAGTCACAAAACAGTGTAGTAACAAGAGGGATGAAAATCAAGGGTGAGATGTCAGAGACTTACAGAAACTTAGAGACAGAGGAGGCAGAGGACACGGATCAAATCTTATTTCTCCTACTGACTATCTGTATGACCTGGGGCAAGTCACAACCTCCCTGGGCTTCATTTTTCTGATCTGGACTCAATTCTCCCTCACTAGGCCCCTTCTAACTCTGAATCTATGAACAACAGAAATATACTAATAATTTACTGAAAAAACACTTCCCTCAGAACAACATTGAGTTAAGCAGCACAAGTATTATTGTCCTGATCTATAAAATGGAGCCTCCACAAGACTAAGCAGTTTATCTAGAACTACATAACTACTGAATATTAAAGACTGGATTTGTATAAAAGTTGTTCCTTACTCAAAGTCCTGAAGTTTTTCTGCAAAACCATGCAATGCTTTGTGGAAATACAAGGACAATGACGAAATGGACACAATAGACAAGACACAAACAACTAATTCAATATGACAAAGGAAAAAGGAGGACTTAGGGATGAATTCACAAACTGAAGCCCAGGTAACCGGGAGGGCAGCATCATTACCAGATGAGGAAAATAATAAGAGATATTATTTTTGAGGCACATAAATAGATTTTTGAAAAATAATGTTTTCAGAGGATATAGTTCTATAGATTTAAAAGGTGGCACTAAAGCACAGCTGACTGGAGTTCTTGCCCAAATGGCTGCCCTGTAGGAGACAAAAGAGTTGAAAAACAGAGGCAATTAAGAAAATCAGAGGTTAGCTCAGACTTCTCATCTTTCCCCAAACACTGATCTCAGTTGTTCCCAGGGCAGGAGTCCAACATCAAATGCACCAGTTTGTTTAGATTTGAGGCAGTTAGGTGGAGCAGTGGAGAAAGCGCTGGGTCTGGAGTCTGGAAGACCTGAATTCAAATCCAAACTCAGACACTAGTCATGTAAACATGAGTAAGTCATTTAACCCTATTTGCCTCAGTTTCTTCATCTGTAAAATGAGAATCATAATAGCACCTACCTCCCAAATTTGTTGTGAGGATCAAATGAGATAATGTAAAGCATTTAGTGCAGTGCCTGAAACATAGTTAAGCGTTAAATAAATGTTAGCTATTATTATTTAGATTTATATTATACATTCTCAAAACAGTCATACAACAAGGTTTTAGAACATGGCTACTATTTCCAGGAAAAGGAAATGTCACATGAAAAAATATGTTAAGAAAGAAAAAGCCTTAAAAGAAAATATCAACAATTTAGTACTAATAGCAATAATAGTTAAAAGTAGGAAGAGCGGTAGTGGTCATTATAGTAGTGGCTGTTGAAAGATGGGACATAATTTAAGTATAATCTGAGAAACTAAATCAGTATCTTAATCTGAAGCCCAGGCTAGCTAGTTTAATTCAAAACTACAAATGTTTAAGGCTCTTCAAAACTTTAGCTCTATCAATTTGGAACTATGCCCAAAGGGCTATAAAACTGTGCATACCCTTTGATCTAGCAATACTACTGCAAGGTCTATATGCCAAAGACATTAAAAAGAAAAAGAGAAAAGGACTTATTTGTACAAAAATATTTATAGCAGTTCTTTTTGTGGTGGTTAAGAATTGGAAATTGAGGGGATGCCCATCAATTGGGGAATGGCTGAAAAAGTTGTGGTACATGATTGTGATGGAATATAACTGCTATCAGAAATGACAAGCAGGATGATTTCAGAAAAACCTGGAAAGACTTGCATGAACTGATGCAAAATGAAGCAAGCAGAACCAAAAGAATGTTGAACACAGTAACAGTAATAGTGTACAATGAAGAACTGCAAATGACTTAACTATTCTTGGAAATACAATAATCCAAGACAATTCCAAAGTTCTGACAACGAAGTATACTATCTGCCTCTAGACAAAGAACTTATATTGTTTGAATACAGACTGAAGCATGCTATTTTTCCTTTTCTTTCTTTCCTTCTTTTTCTTTTATTTGAATCTTCCTGTAGGAAATGACTACTATGGAATGTTTACATGATGGCACATATATAATATACATCTAATTGCTTACCATCTCAGGGAGGAGGGAAGTGAGGAAGGGAGGGATAGAATTTAAAATGCAAAACTTTTTTAAAATGTTAAAAATTGCTTTAATGTGTAATTAGGGGGAAAATAAAATTCATTTAAAAAACTAGCTCTATCCTATATTTTCATAATTATTTCATATTGCTTCCCTCTACACCACTGACATACCAGCCCAACTGACCAATTAATTTGAGGATAGAGGAAGGGTGGGAGTAGAATGTTGCATCAAAGTGAAAAAAGCATCACACTCCAGGGAGGAATTTTTCTGTGGACAACAATTCATGTAAATCATATATTCAATTCAATAAACATTAGTAAGCACCTATTATGTGTCAGGCATTGTACTAAGTACTGCGTTTTATGAAGGGAGGCAAAAGACAGTCTCTGCCCTCAAGAAGATTACAATCTAATAGGGGAGACAACATGCAAATTAATATATACAAAGCATACTATATTCAGGATAAATAGTAAATAATTAACAGGAAAAGTGTTAGAATTTAGATGAGTCAGGTAAACTTTCCTGCAGGAGGTGGGATTTTAAGTGGAGCTTAAAAGGAAGCCAGGGAGGTTAGTAGTATATGTGGAGAAGAAAGAGTATTCCAGGCATTACAGATAAGGATAAAAAGTACATTGTGAGAGAGTGCCCAGCAATAAAATGAGATTTTAAAATTCTGTCAATAATTATAATCTTATATTGATCCTTACAGTAATTACCATGGTACCAATCATTGTTACAATAGTAGTGATCAAATCATGATCATCATCAAATAAATCCTATTTTTAACAAAATTACTGAACTGGTAAATTGGGGGGAGTAGGTTTACCTAGACTTTAGTGAAATATTTAATAATAAATATATTTTTGTGTAAACAATTGAGAGGGAAAACAAAATATTTACATGGCTTGGAATGGGCTATATGGCCCGAATCAAGAAGTAGTGTTTAGTGGTTCGATGACAATTTGGAAGGAGGTCTCCAGTAGTCTTCCCATGGATGTCTGTTGGTCTCAGTGCTATTAAACATTTTTATCAATGACTTGGATAAAGGCATAAATGGCTTCCTTATCAATTTAGTAGATGATACAAAACTTCAAGAAATAGCAGGAATAATGGATGTTAAGGGTCAGGATCCAAAGAGTGCCAGGCTGGACCTGATTGAATCTAATAGATGAAATATAATAGAGGTAAATGTGAAGTCTACCATTTTGATTTTTTTTGGTACCATTTTAAATTTTAAAAATCAAGTTTACAAACACAAGATGGAAGAAGAATGGTTAGACAGCAGTTTGTCTGAAAAAGATCCATGAGTTTCAATTGAAGGCAAACTCAAAATAGGATAGTGAAGTAATATCGCAACAACAACAACAACAAGTCATGCTATGTTAGGCTTCACTAAAAGATTCCCAGCTTCTTGGAATTAAGAAGTAATAGCCCCATTGAACACTGCCCCAGTCAGACCTCATGAGTAATTCTACTTCAATTTTGGAAATTATATTTTTAAAAGGATATTAGACAAAAAGACTTAGGAGGGACTTGATAGCTATTTTAAGTATATGAAAGGCTATCCTATGGGAGAGATTAGATTTGTTTTGTTTGGCACCAGAAGACAGAGCTAAGAACCACTGGGTGGAAATTTCTAAGAGGGAAACATAAACAATATAATGAATAGCTTCCTAAAAATTACATTTATCCAAACATATAATAAGGTGCCTTGGAAGGTATTGAGTTTCCCTTCATTAGCAGTCTTTAAGCCAAGGTTAGAGAATTATTTATTGAGCATATCATGCAGGGCATTCCTTTTCAGGAACTGGTTGGATTAGATAACCATTAAGATCTTCTTCCACTTTTAATAAGGGTGATAGTGAGAATTCTCATACTACTTCTTATTAAATATATGACTTTAAATTACTTACTTTAGAACCTATTAAGTAAGATTTTTCTAGATGCTAGGGATTCAAAGAAAAAATGCAGTTCTTTCCCTTAAGAAGCTTACATTAGATCAGAATAAAATACGTATTTGTAAATACATATATAATGTATGTGTATATGCATATGTTAGATACACACAAAGTAAATACAAGGTAATTTAGGTGGAAGACAATTGTACCAGAGGAATCGGAAAAGTCCTTAGGAAGTAGCACTTCGACTTAGTTTGAAGGAAGCAAGAGATTCTAAGATGTTAGGAGGTAGGACACTGGAGATATAGGTTATAGCCTGTGCAGAGGCATAGACAAGGGTGATGGAATATCCTGTGTAATGAATAGTAACAAGGTCAGTTGGCTGGACCACAAAGAATAATGTGCAATAACCTTGGAAAGGTAAGCTAAAGCCAGGTGATGGGATTTAAGATTTGTGTTTGATTCTAAAAGCAACAGAGACACTGAAGCTTCCTGAGCAGAAGAATGATGTGGTCAGAATGAGCTAGAGAGGAAAAAACTAGAGACAAGAAGACCACTTAGGAAGCTATTGTAATTGTCCAGGTAAGAAGTGCTGTGGGTCTGAAATAGGGTGGTGGCCATGTTACCAAAGAGGAGGGAAAAAATATGAGAGATGCTGTGAAGTTAGAATTGAAAATCTCTCTGGGCTCTAGTTCCCTTATTCATAGAACAAAAAGTTTGAATTAGATGACCTTTGAGGTGCCGTCCAGCTCTAAATCTATGATCTTAATAACCAAAAGAGTAGTCACTAATGAACTAATGTCAAGGGAGGAGATATCTAAAGCCTTAGGCTTTCAACATTTGTATAAAACAGATAAATGCATTGATTTTAATGTAATAACCAAATATGCTGATAAAGCAAGGAAAAGAGTAACAGTGAACAGTTAATAGCTAGTTATAGCACTTGGAAGAATATAAATCACTTTACAAATATCTCATTTTGTCCTCACAACATTTAAAAGTAGGTGCTATTATTATCCCCATTTTTCAGATGAGGTTAACAGAAACAAGAACCAAAAAGAACTTGACAAGTTGGGACAAGTGTAAGACTTTACATTTATCACTAGTAAGAACAAATTTAATCAGGCTAAGTATAAAGTCTTCCACTTGGGTTAAAATAATCAGGTTCCCAAAGCAGAATATTTGAGAACACATAGCTAGAAAGAAGGTGTCTAAAGATTGGGGGTGGGGTGTTCAACAAAAGTCCACAATAGAATGTGGTAGCTGAAAACATGCTAATGCAAGCCTGGGTTACATTAACAGAAGTATCACCTCCAGGAATAAGGAGTTAGTAACACTACTGTATTCTGACCTGCTCAGATCACATCTGGAGCATTCTGTTTAATGATATGTATCTCAGTTTAGGAAGCCCACTGAAAATTTAGAGAGCATCCAGAGAAAGCCCCTTCCCTCCCCCAAAAAAGAAAGGTAATGGTCATGCTGTACAGGGAAATCAGCAAAGAAGCCTGAAGAAGAAAAGAATAAAGTGGAACAAAATAGCTATTTTTAAGTATTTAAAATATCGTGTGGAAGACAGATTAGACTTGTTCTTCTTGGCCCTAGAAGGTAGAACGAGAGGCATGAGTTTTCAATTGAGAAAAGGTAATTTTATGACTGAAGAGGACTGAATCTAGAGTAAAAAATCTGGGTTTGAATCCCAACTCTACCTCTTTTTTTTTTTTAAGCAAAAAAACATGCTTCAATCTGCCCTCAAAGTTCATCAGTTCTCTCTGAATGGGATAGCATTTTTCAGTGTTCTTGGTCCTTTGGAATTGTCTTGAATCCTTGTCTTCATCACAGAAGCTCTATCTTTAAAAGTTACTCATCATTACAATATTAGTGTCACTTTGCAATGTTCTCCTAGTTCTGCTCACTTCTCTTTGCATCAGTTTATGTCTTCCCAGGTTTTTCTGAAACCATCCTGCTCATCATTTCTCACAGCACAATAGTATTACATCACAATCATATACCACAACTTGTTCAACCACTCCCCAATGGATGGGCATTCTCAATTTCCAATTCTCTGGCACCACAAAAAGAGCTGTTATAAATACTTTTGTACATAGAGGTCCTTTTCCTTTTTCTTTGATCTCTTTGAGATACAGACATATTAATGGTATTGCTGAGTCAAAGGATATTCATAATTCCATTGCCCTTTGGTCACAGTTCCAAATTGCTCTCCAGAATGGGTGGATCAGTTTACAACTCCACCAACAGTACATTAGCATACCTATTTTTCCACTTCCCTTCTAGACCTTATCATTTTCCTTTTCTGTTATGTTAGCCAATCTGATATGTGTGAGTTAGGACCTCAGATGAAGTCTACCTCCGTAATGCCAAGCAAAGGCAACTTCCAAGGTTCAGAATACCAGCATAGTAACTCTCCATTTTATTCAGTGACAAATTAAGGCAAAACATTCACAGAACAGAGAAAATCAAAATACAGTATTCACCAAGTGTGATTCAATGATTTCCAAGTACTATTCCATGCCTGGATAGTACATTCCTTTAGTCAATCACAAAGACTCTCTTCTCAAATGGAGATTAAGATTAGTTTCCAATCATAAACAAAGTATATTCATTTGGTCAATCACAGAGCACAAAAAAGTCAAGTTTCCCACCCCTGGATCACAATTGAATTACAATTATCATCAGTTACCACCAAGGCACCTTCTCAAAAGGGGCAGTGGAGAGTACAAAGGCCATCTACCCCCTGAGCTACAGCAAGGTTAAGATATCATCACAGCATTTAATACCCAAAGAGAGGTCTTTTCTTCATCTTGACCCAAGGCAAGTTCTCAGCAATCTCTGTTCCTGGGGAGACAAAGCTTAACAGAGCCACAATATTCATTGCCAGTGTTCTCATCAATTCACTTTCTGCCTTCAGAACAGTCTCAGGACTCCTGAAAATATCAGCAAGACCTTCTTCCAGGGTTTCTGTAAACATACAACAAGAAAATCCTCCTTCAGGGCTTCTGAACCAACAGCAAAGTTCCAGGACCTCTGCAACAACAGCACTGTCCTTCACTAGAGGATGAATCTGGCAAAACAACATCAAAATAGACAGACAAAATACCGGCATCACAGCCGTGTCTCCTCAGTCCTTGGCAGTTCTGGGTAGCAGCTCTCAAAAGTCCTGGGCAGCTCCAACTGGCCCTCAGCAATCCTCTACAATGCTGCTCCCAAAAGTCCTTCTGCCTCTCTCTCTGCTTAGGCCTTCTCTAAATCCACGGCACCCAGTTCAGCCCTCTCTTTTCATGTCAACAAGTCTATCCTACAAGTGGGACTCACAAGCTCTGGGTTTCAACACTCAACCCAAAAACCAAGCAAATACAGGGGGATCTTTAAATTCCATTACTATTACAATCTCTTACAAATTTGGGGATGTTGAACAAGTCACCTTCTCTTGCCCTAGGTTTCCAGGTACATAGAAGAGAGGTATTAGGTAAGATAACATCTAAAGTCCTTCTGAGTTCAAAACTTCTGATTCTAGGATACTATCACAGCTATACAAAAAGAAGAAGAAGAAGAAGAAGAATGGACCGCTAAGAAAAGAATAGGTTTATCCTCAATATAGATCTTCAGAGAAAAACTAGATGATCAATTGTAAAGTATACTGTGGACAAGATTCTAACTTGTGTAATTTAGGTAAAACAGTCTCTGAGGTCTGTCTGGACTCCAAGATTCTTTTATTTTATAAAGTGAACCATAAATATAAAAGCATCTTATAACATAGGCTCAGTATAAGAAAAGACTTTCAAACAATTAGAACTTCCAAAAGAAAAAATGGGCAGCTGAAGGAAATAGTGGTTCTCCCTTATTCTCCCTTCAAGTGATGACATGATGACTATATGTTGGATATGTCAGAGACTCTTAATCTGGAATAGATGGTTACAAGGGTGCTTCTGGCTCCGATAGTCTGTGATTTTCAATTATATCCAATCATTTTGTTATATTGGCTATAAAGGAAATGTTATTGCACAGTTGCTAGACAAAACTTCTCATTTTTCAGCAAACAGCCACAGAAATTAGGTCAGGCTGAGCTCATAGCCAAGGTGTATGCTGCTAAACCACACGGACTGTACTCATTACCCAGGGTCAGTCTCAGCTGAATAAACATGAGTTTTGCCAGGAGATATAGAATACAGAATGCTTTACAGTGGGATCAGTAAAACCAAAAACAGTCACAAATGCCAAGCAAAGAATCAATTTTCTGATCAAGTTTTTTTAACAGGAATAAGTATTCCTATAAAATTTACCAGAAAGTAATGACAAATACTGTTGCTCTGTCTCACTTAATTTAGAATTCATAATTACTATGGCTCACATGTTCATCATGCATTATGATTAATAATAGACTAAAAGTCACATGAGGGCAAGGATAACTAAACTCTGTATTTCCAGCACTTGCAGAGGCACTTAGTAAGTACTTAGTAAACTGAATTTGTTTAATTGGATGATTACTATCCAAATTTTAGAGATGGAGAATCTGAGACAAATATAAAAAGTTAAGTGCCTTACCCAAGGTCTGTAATGGTAATGGGAATTTGAAGATCTTCCCTTCCCTCTAACAGGCCAAACAAAATCACATGGTACCTGTGGTGGGAGGAGTTTACTGAAGAGTGGAGCAGAGCCCACAGGAAGCTGAGAATTAAAGTAGCTAGGTGGTAGGAGAGAGAGGACTGCACACGCAAAGAGACAGCTAGGCTTGTGAGTGTTTGCCCCCTGTTGTGACAACTAGGCTTGCGAGTGTTTGTGGGAAGAGTAAAGGATAGTGTTGCCACCTGCTGTTCTATGATTATATTAACTTCTTTGTTGCTATGATGGATTCAATTCCTGGTGTTGGAATCTGGCTTTTTGGTGTCTGAATAAATGCTTTGTTTCTGTCTTATATAGGGAGAGTCTGTTATATTTTGAGATTGAGAATTATGTCGGCATATTCATAGTAGCCATCAGTGCTGTGAATATTGTGTTGGTCCATACGAGGTCAAACCTATATATTACACTATACCATCTTTCATATAATAACTATATAATAAATAAGGGATTGTTTATAAAGAGTATAATAGCACAGTGTTTGGCACATAGCAGTGTAATGGCAAGCACAGAAGTAGTTCACACCTTGTTTCAGCTATTGAATTAACACCTTGTTTCAGTTCAAGTTTCTTTTGAGCCTTGTATCAAGTCTGTTAAGAAACAGAATGTGTGAACCCCACAACTTGTGAACCCTAGAACTCATGAACTCCTGCAACAGCAAGGTGAGGAGCTAATGACCATATATAAGGAGAATTTCCAGGCTAGAGATAGCAAAACTGAGAAGAGGGCTCTTGTGGTGGCAGAGTCAAGAAGGAAAAAACTTGTGGTATCCTGGCACTCTGCTTATCTGCTCTGTCTGTGTTGATATTTGTTTGTAATACTTTGTACAAAAGCCCTGGTACCTTATTGGAAGCTGTGAAAGAAGATTTTCTGGTTGTATGTTTACAAAAGTCCTGGAGGAGGGTTTTGGAGGTGCTGGGACTTTACTGATGATTTGTGCTGACCTCTTAGACCTTATTTCTGGGTCTGTGTTAATTTCTATGTTGGTGATTTGTGTTGAGTTCTCCAACCTTGTTGGTGGGTCTGAGTTGATTTCACAGGCAGATAGTGAATTGATGATGGTGCCTGCAATGTGCATGATTATTATCGTCGCTCTGTCAAGCTTTGTCTTCCCAGAAACAGGAACTGTGAAGGACTTGAGGTAGACTGGTATGGAACGGGAACTGGACGAAGAACTGGACAAGGAGCTAGACAAGGAACTGGGAGCTACCTGCCTTTGAAGCCAGGTGACAGTTGGAGCTGGGACCATGGAAAGAACCATGGAAGCTGAGAACCAGCCTCAAGTCAAAGTGAAAGAAGACTTTACTTGGATACTGTGTACTGACTAGGAAGATTATTAATTTACTGTGACCTAGGGGTGGAGAAATTTGACTTTTGTACTTTGTGACTGAATTAAGGATTTTGTGATTGACTAAATGAATGTACTTTGTTTAAACCTATGTGACCACTTTGGTGAAAACTATGGGGCCATTTTAGTGATAAGTTGTTGAGTCATGACATGATGAATGCTGTATTTTGATTTTCTGTGAATGTTTTGTTCTGATTTGTTATTGAATAAGTAGAGAGCTCACTATGCTATGTAATAAGAACCTTGAAAGCTGTTCACAGCAACAGTCCTCTGGAAAGCTGCTCGTATGTGGCTTTACAAGTAGGCACTATTTGAATGTTAGTTATCATTATTATTGTTGTTATTAAGTCTGATATAGAGATACTTAGAAGTTGAAAATAAAAAACTTTGAAAAATTTAATGTAATCCTTTGAGAAAAATAAACACAACTAATTTCATTTCAATTTCAAAAAGCACTAATTTGGTTACTTTTATTATAAAATTATATCACTTTATACATAAGGCAAGCATTTTTAGATACTTGAAAACAAATGTTTCATGAATGTTTCATGAAAACAAAATTCATTTAAAGTTAACTTCTGCACGGTCCAAGATATTTAATTTAAAGCTGAATATCATGACATGCTATACTTAACCTACCCTAAGATAATTTAACAGAAAACAAGATCTCTCCAGGGACTGTGTCACACTGTGAAATCTGTTCTGAAGGGAATCTAGTGTTGGGGAAAGGTGTTAAGCCTAGGTCCAATAATGGAGAATCTGCAAAATACAAATCAGGAAGCAAAGAATCACATAATTTCATTCAAGAGAGAATGCAGTAGCCATCTAACCCAACCCAGTTTTAAAAGACAAGTCAACAAGCATTTGTTAAAAATCTCCTATATGTCATGCATTATGCTAAGTGCTGGGAATACAAAGAAAAATCTTTAAAAACCCAACAGTTCCTGTTCTAAAGGACTTCACAGTCTAATGGGAAAGACAACTTACAAACAACTATGTACAAACAAGATATTAGACAGGATAAACTGGAGACAACCAATGGAGGGATGACACTAGCATTAAAGGGCATTGGGAAACGCTTCCCGTAGAAGGCAGAATTTTTATTGAAACCTGAAGGAAGTCAGCAAAACTAAGAGATGGAGATGATGACAGAAAGATTTCAAGGCCTGAAACAGCCAGTAAAAATGGAGCCAGGAGATGGAGTGCCCTGTGCAAAGAACAGCAAGGAGACCAGTGTCACTGGATTACACAGGGTGGGGAGGAAGGTGGAAGAGTTTGGGGATGGGAAGGGGTCAGGTTATGAAGGACTTTAAAAGTCAAACAGAAGATATTATATTTGACCCTTGAGGTAAATGGGAACCACTGGAGTTTACTTGAATAGGAGGCACTGACATGCAGAACCAAGGGTTTAGTAAGAGTGGTTTGCTATGCAGATTATGGTTTAGACAGGGAAAAAGCTTAGGCACAGAAACCTACCAAAAGGTTACTGCAATAATGCAGATTTGAGGTGCACAGGGTGTATTAACAGGAGAGATCTGAGCATATAAGAGAGTTGAAAAGACATCTAAAAGATAAAAACAAGTAAATCTTTTATTATAGAAACAATAGGAAGCCAATGGAGTTGACTGAGTAAGAGGGTCATTTGGTCAGATCTGCACTGAAGAAGAACACTTTGGCAGAAATGTGTAAAATGTACCAGAATAGTGAGAGACGTGAGGAAGGAGGATCACTTAGAAGAATGTTTCAAAAATCTGGGCAAGAGGTGATGAAGGCCCGAAATAACGTAGTAGCTGTATAAGTAAAGAAAAGAGGCTGGATGTGATATTATGAATATAGAAACTGCAAGATTTGTAAAAGCATATGTGGGTGAACAGTCATGGAAAATGTTTTTTTATTATAAATTTGAATTGATTCCTTATATATCTTAGAAATCAGACCTTTATTAGATAAATTTGCTGTAAAGATTTGGAGGGGGGGCATTTACCCTTTTTCTCTTCTAATTTTAGCCATTTTGCTTTTGTTTGTATAAAAAAACTTTTAATTTTATATGATCAAAACCATTCATTTTACTTTCTGCAATCCTCTCTATCTTTTGCTCTTCCTTTATTCATAGACCTGACAGGTAATTTCTTGCTTGCTCTTCTAATTTGTTTATGATGTCATCAAAAATACCCATGATATATGTTTGAATGGTTGTCATAAAGATCTTATAAATATGAGGAATTAGCTATATGTGTCAGGAGTTACCGAGGTTCTAACAGTTACTTTCTGGGAGCATTAATATAGGCTACTTTTTTTTTTTTCCATTTTTGGTATCTTCCATTCCTTTGTATAACTTTTACAATTACGTAAGAAATAAACAGAGACACATATATAACTTGTTAAACTGGAAAAAGTTGCACATCCCTGAGATTTCCCAATTAATCAATAAGTATTTATTAAGCACCTGATATGTTAGGCACTATGCTAGGCACTTTATATACAATAATTCCTACTCTCAATATGGCTACATTCAAATATGGCATACAAGTATATAGAAATATATATATGTAGCATAATTATAAAATCAATGAACATATATGTGTATGTCAATGTAAATATGCAGAGAAAATTAAATACACAATCATTTGGGAGGGAGAGCACTCATCATCTTCTCAGCTTTCCACATACCCCCCACCACTAAAAAAAGTTAAAAAAGAAAAACAAAAGCCTTGTAACCAACATGCAGAATCAAGCAAAAACAAATTCTCACATTAGTCAAGTCACCCATGGGTTTTGGTTAGTTCTTCATAAATATCAGTTATTATTCATTAGCACCACATTACATAAGCTTATTAATTTTTTCTGGTTTTCCCAAAATTATGAACTCTAGTTTACTACAGAAAGGAGAATTAACCCCTATAATTCCTATGTTGCTCGTATTTCCAATCTCATACTTTCATCAAAGTTATTTATTAGAACAACAAATAAGAATAAGAAAGTAACTTATTAGAAACTAATAATAATAATATGAGAGGGGATGTAGAATAACTGCTAGAGACATGGCCTCAGGGTCAGGAAGACCTACCTAGGTTCCAAGCCTGCCTCTAACACAGATACAGACTATGTGAACTTAAGTTTCATGGTACTGATCTCCTCTCTGGACATTATCTCTTTGTCAATACCCAAGTGGATCCATGACTAATGATTCAAGAGTTCCTTCCAAAAATAGGATTGCAACCCATCCATGACACCTCACATTTTGAGGGTGCTAGTACAGGTGTCTGGAGGCACCCATGTGACAAAGTGAATAGAATGCTAGACTTAAGACTTAGGAGAAACTGAGTTCAAATCAGACATGTAGTGGCTAGATGTCCCTGGGCAAGTCACTCAACCTCCATCTGCCTCAGTTTCCTCATCTGGAAATGTGGATAACAGCAACTATCTCAAAAGGTTGTTGTCAAGATCAAATGAATAATGTTTGTCAAGTGCTTAGCACAGTGTCTTGCACATAATAAGCATTAAATAACTACTAGCTATTGCAGTGTCGTATTATTACTATTATTCACATCAGCCCTTGCTCTTACCCTATGATCAGTTCATCTTGTATTTCTGTCATGAGTTCCTTAAATAAACTAAATCTTAAGACTGTTCCTAATTATAATAGCAGCAACCTTGGGCAGTAGAAGGAACACTGACTGAAAGATGGAAGATACAGGTTCAATTCTTGGCTGAGAAAGTTATGTTTGACCTAAGTACTAAGTTTTTCATTATATTTTAATGGAGATAAGAGATACCTACCTACCTCACAAGCCTAATGTGACGATCACATGAAATGACATATATGTATGTGTGTTTATACACAGAGTTAAATTAGTAGTTATAATAGAAGAGAAGAATGAGTAAGAGGCATTGTCATTGCCCAGGTCTTAACCTCAGGGCTAAAAGCCTTGAGTTATTTGTATATAGTACTACAATTTACATCTAAAATCTGAATCATTTCCTGATCTCTAAGCAGAATCATCTGAGAACCTGGAGCCTTCAGCTCACAGGATATTCACAGAAAATGTTAGACTTGGAAAGAGCCAGAAGGATCATCTAGCACCTAACCCCTCATTTTATAGCTGTGGGAACTAAAGCTAACCTAAAATGATTGGCACTGACCTACAAAGCAGAAGTGGAAATCATATCCAGGTCCTCATACTACAAATGCCAGGATGCTGCCAGAAACACTCAAAATTCCAAGGCAGTCAGAAGTAAGAGAGGCACCACAACAAGTAACCAAACAACTTGTCTACTCTCGGCAGGTTTTTGCTCTGTTGTCACTCCAAAGGCAATAGGAAGGTAGCTTCTAAATTGTAAATAGGAACAGATGAATGCTAGCTTGGGGAGGATGCAGAAGAGAAAGCATGATTGCTAAAAGGATGGGGAGAAGCAGAAGGAGAATAGAAGAAACAAAGAATAAAATATGTTCAAAGAAGGGCTTTTTAAAAATGGACAAATAACATGAGATTACAGGGAAGAAGAGAAATAGGAAGAGGTTTTCAGGGGGAGAGGGAAAGAGTATCATATTCAGTCTTTCAGTTCATTTCCCTGCCAAGACGGCTATCACAAATAGAACAGAGAACAGACTGAGATGGCAATTAATAGGAAGACAGAACAGAAAAAGCAATAGACAGATGAAGGCAGCCCACAAAGAAGATCTAAGAGTTTAGTGGGCTTATCATCACCAGAATAGTGTTTATTGTATTTGAGTCTGTGAGTTTGTCATGAATGCCATGGAGGTTTTTAGAAGAGTGTATTTTTCATTTCTCGCTGAGATCAAGTAATTTCCCTAATAAGCATAACTACAAAGATGATATTTTTAGGAAATGGAAAATAAAATATTGTATAACCCACCTCTGGATGAGCATAACTTCACAGGATCCTAGAAAAGAGCTCAGAGGGTATCTAGTTCAAGCATTCATTATATAGATAAAGAATCTGAGGCTCAAAAAAGTGGTAACTTTCTTATGAATATACATCTTGTTAATAACACTACTGAAATAGGAACCGAAGTCTTGTGCTCTTTCCCCTATTCCACCATTGAAATACACATAACAAAGCTGAAGGCCAGGAGGGAAGCAAAACAAACAAACAAGTGAAAACACAGGGTTATCCATCAACTATGGATACACCACACTCCTAAGACAGTTCCTAGAATCTTATTCAAAGCCTAGTTACTTTTGCTTTATAACAAGCTCAGTAATCTGATATTCTATCCCCAGAGGAATCAGTCAATCAGAATAAGAAAGGGGAAGTGGGGGGGAGAGCCTCGGCTAGGCAAAGTGAATAGAGCACCAGCCCTGGAGTCAGGAGGACCTGAGTTCAAATCCAGCCTCAGACATCTGACACACTTACTAGATGAGTGACTTTGGGCAAGTCACTTAATCCCACCTGTACTCCAAAAAGCAAAAAAAAAGGGGGGGGGGGGAGGAGAGGAAAATAATGCCTGGAACCTATTAGATATAGGCACACTACAAAATGAGAAGTGACAGTTTACAACCTGGTTAAAAAGAGGTCCCAAGAACTAAAAGAACACAAATGTGTGGGACCACTTAATGTAGGAGCTAATCACCTTACAAATCTCCAAAGGTTCTGAAGACATTACTCTTTCAGAATTCTGACCAATAGGTCATGTGCTTGATTAAGATCCTGGATCATCAAGAAAAGGCTAAATGATATTCAGTTTTCAAAGCAATGAAACATAATTTTAATAAATATTCCCATTCATGGATTAAAATTCTAAAAATTATGGTGCTTCAAGGGATTAGCTCTAACAATCCAGAAATTCTCCCTATCTGGAATAACTCCTTTCCCCCCAAGGATCTGAAAAGTCAAGGTCCTTATTATATTCAATCATACTCAAGTAATTTACTCATCCAAAAGACAACCTGGGGAATTGCTCTTAGTTTCATAAATTTGAATCACTTAGCTTATAAAATGAAACCTTTATCAGAAAAATTTGCTGCAAAGGTTATTTTTTCCCACATTTACCTTTTTCTTTTCTAATTTTAGTTACCTGAGTTTTGTTTGTGCAAAACCTTTTTAATTTTATGTAATCAAAATTGTCCATTTTACCTTCTGTGAGCCTCTTGGTTGTTGGGTCATGAACTCTTTTCCTAACCTCTAAATAGATCTGACAGGTAATTTCCTGCTTGTTCCTCTAATTTGTTTATGAGGTCACCCTTTATGTCTAAGTCATACTCATTTGAATCTTTTCTTGGTATATGCTCATGACCTCATGACACCTTTCAAATGTCTTCCAATTCTTACTCTAGGAGGGAGTATGGCAGAGCAAAAACAATATTAAAAAAAAAAAAACTGGCTCAGGAATGAGAGGATGTGTTCAAATCCTGCCTCTAAAACTCACTGCTTGGGGAAAGTCACTTAATCCCCAGAGGCTTCAATTTCCTCAGCTATAAAATAAGAAGAGCTGGACCAGATGGCCTCTGTGGTCCCTTCCAGCTCTAGATCTATTATCCAGTGATTTTTCTTTTTTTTTTTAATTAATTTGTTTATTTCCTTTTAGTTTACAGGATTCAATTCCACAATTCCTTGAGTTTCACATTTTGTCCCCCTCCCCCCCAAGGCGGCTTATAGTCAAGTATAGGATCTGTAAATACTTTCACATTATACATTAGTCAGGTTATAAGGACAGATTGTACCAGCTGGAATGAAAAATGGTAAAGAGGACATAAAACCAAATAAGAGAAGGAAAAAGATCAGGTATTTTGCTTCCACCTGGATATAATCTTAGTTCTTTCTAGTTCTTTCTCTGGAGGCATATATTTCTCTCCATCATGAGTCTTTTGGGATTGACTTATATCACTGCATTGCTGAGAAGAGTCCAGTCTATCAAAGTATGTCATCTCACATACGTTGTATCTGTAATTGTGTACAAATTTCTCCTGGTTCTACTCTTCTCACTCAGCATCAGTTCTTTTAAGCCTCTCCAGGTAAATATGAAAACCGTCTGCTCCTCATTTCTTATAGCACAATAGTATTCCATAATTATGGTTGTATTTCAACAAGCTAGATTTGGAGATGGACCACAGGGAACAGTATGAGCAAAGGCCAAGCTGAGGGAGAATGTACTATGTGTACCTTACATGAAAAGCAACCCATTTATGTCTAAGAAAGGTACATGACCATGAGGAATAAACGATACAGCTGGAAAGGTATCACATTGATCATGTATACTAACCTCTAAAACTATCACTTCCTCAAATCATTTGCCACCCTAGAGCTAAATAACCTTCTTTCCACATTCCCACCTCCACCTCTACTCTGGCTTTCTAGCTTCTTTTTATGTGTTGTCTTCCTCCATTAGACTGTGAGTTCCTTGAGGGTAAGGACTATCTTATGCCTTTCTTTGCACCCCCAATGGTATTTCTTAAAATTCGCACCATTTAAAAAAAGAACAAATAAATTTCTTTTTAATATGACACATCTTAAATTTAATAATTTATTATAAATTTGTGGGTTATTTCCTGCATTGAGATATTGATGATGCAATATAGTATCGTATTGTATACAAGTCATTACATGAACATATTCTTGCCAATGCATGCTGGACTTCCCAACAATGCACAACATGCTGGTCTGCCAGCACTTGTTTGTTAAGACCTGTCAGCAGACTTGACTACTGATCAGTTGTAAGTTGCATTTTTTATGTTTATCTGGAAAATAATGTAATCACTACAATTTTAACTCTGTTACATGAGAGATGAAATATGAATTTTTTTTCAAAATTTCCTTATCTTTGCTTCTTTCCTTATGCTTCTACTACTCCTTTATTTTTATTCAACACCTCCCCTCAATTGTACCTAAGCTCACTACCAGCCCCCTGGATCATTCCAGTGCCCCCAAAGGGTAGTATCACCCACTTTGGGAACTTAAGCATAGGGTATCGTACCCTTACCTGACTGTGTTCTGCTCAAAGGAATGCAAATTTTTGATCAATGAAATCTCCCTTGCAAGATATCACAGGATTTACAAGCTAGATTTCTTTCTTAAGAATCACAACTTAAATCCAAATCTCACTGATTGGTCCTAGGTCAAGTCCACTAGGTCATAATTTGAGCCCTAATCCCCTCAAAGTGAATATAAATAGTAATTTTTTCTATTTTGGCCAGAAACCCTGAGGATCTTCTCCCAGATGGATTTTTTTTTTCTTTTTTGACTCAGTAAAGAGTCCATCCTCTGTCTCATTTCTTACCCAGCCTTAACTTAGTGGGCTCAGTCAAACACCTGCTAAAGACCCTAGCTTAAAAAAGGGCCAAGGTCTCCCACTGCATCCAGGGCCATCTCCAGTCATCCTGATCTATATCTTGCCACTAGACCAAGACTTCTCTGCAGGAGAAAGTGAGGCTGGTGACTCTGCATAGTACTCTTTCACTTAAATCGAATTCACTTGCGTATCATGGCATCACCTCCCTGATATCATGGTCCTCTTCGTGAACAAACTTCAAACAACAAACCTCTTTCATAAAAAGGGCACAATAATACTTGCCCTACCTACAATAGGATTGTTATAGGGAAAAGATGAGGCAGGCAAGGCAGGCTAACTGAAGTAGCAGGACACTCTAAGGGGAACTCAAAATACATTAGTGCTAGATGGGTCAAGCACCATCACCTCAAATTCTACTGCAGACAGTCTAGGGCACTGAGTCCATAAGTCCCTGACCATCATCCCTACTTCCAATTTAACCCCCACAGCCATCATGCTAAAAAACACCTTTTTTTGGAGAAGGGTCCCCATAATCTCTACAACCAACACCAAATGGAAAAATAAGTCCATGAGTACCAGGAATAGCAGCATCCTCCAGTCTACCAGTTCGAATTCTAGCCAAGAAACCAATCCATGTGGAAATGTGACCTTAGCAACTGCATCTGCAGGTGCTTCAGCCCCCATGTCCTCAGCAGTCACAGCTACTAAAGTACCAGAAAAGAAAGTTCTTATTTTCAAAGTTCTTGGCATTGTCAAGCAGTTCAACACCAGAAATAGAGAGGCTATTCTTTTTTTTTTATTAAAAAGTATTTTAATTACAATAAATCACTTGGAAATGCATGTTGCAGAATTACAAAGAAGAAAAATGGTTCCAAAATAAAGATATGCTCCCCCACTACTTTGAAAAGTTGAGTTGTCCATGTGAGTGTGTAACATTGCATGCAATTTTAGAATGTTAAGATGTATTGAATGTTTTGAAATGTTTTTCTTTTCTTTTTGGAAAATATTGTTCATGATATAGAATAACTCTCTGCAATGACAAAGAATATAAGGAAATTATGTGATGTAAAACCAAAATATAACAATAATCTTAATTTTAAAATTATGATAGAAAAATGTTTCATTAATATGACAGGTGGGTCTGAGATCTAATTGCTGTTAGCTATTAATTCATTGGAACAATTTATTGTCAGGCATCTTGGGCTTTTAATCAAATTCAATTCATATATGTTCTTTTCTATGCATCTTCACATAAGTATCCACTTTAAGTAAGAGAGTACTTCATACATGGTGTGACTGCTAATATTGGATATGGAGTTAGAACAACATGTATTCTAATACTGCCTTAAGTATACACCATTTGTTTTACTTTGGACAAGTCACAACCACAGTCAGTTGAAGTTTCCTCACTTATAAAATTCAGATAACAACATCAACTCACTTTATGAATGTCACATCACATAATCTATTTAAAATTTAATGAAATGTATTGAGTATTTTATTATTATGAATAACAGAATTATACTCAGGTCAGGCCTTTAATCTGTTATTCATCAAAATAACCAAGTAATTAGTTGAGTACCTTTTCCCTGTCAAAAAAAATACATAAAGAAATTATGAGAAAATATAGAGGAAATTATTTTTTTTAAAGAATAAAGGATTTCCTAAAATGAAAGTACTGAATCTAGTATAAGAAGTGGGGTGTAGGGGAGACCTAGGGAGAATCTTTGTATCTGTAACAGTGTTTACACTGGATCCTGCTTTCTGAAGGCCAAGTATTTTACATATCATTCCTTCCTCCTGGTCCTTGAGGAGGAGTTCTAATCTCTGTCATTATAAGGATGTGTTCCACAACTCTGAGTTTTCCCCCAATTTTAAGAGTTCCCCAGCAATCCAGGTCCAGTTAGCCACTTAACAATATGAATAGTTTTAACAAAGGAATATCTGCTTCAAAAGTATTGCAAGATCAAATATAAAAAAAAAAAACCTCCCCCTAAACACCAGGGGCATAATGCTCGCTATACTTCCCTCAATTTTTAGGTAGGGGAGGAAGATTATATACAAAACCTAAGTCAGTTCCTTTGTGGCATTGTTTCATGAAGTTTCAAGTTCAAATCCCAACCTCATTTTTTGACCTGTCCTCCTGGTTTCCCAGAGAGTCCCTATTGAACTGGCAGTAATGTTTGCTGTATAGATGCCAAGACTTCTAAAACTGCATATTTTTGACCTCAAAATATGAGTATTAGTTCTATAACCCAAAGAGATTTGATTTTCTTTCTTTTTTTTATATTTGAATATTTGATTTTAAAACTTTCAATTTCAGATTCATTCCCTTCCCCCCCCTGCCACCCACCCCCACTGGGGAGACAAGCAGTTCAGTATAGGTTGTACATGTGCGTCTAATGCAAAACAATAACATAGTAAATGTATTGTAAAAGACTGACTATATTTCCCTGCCTCCTATCCCACCTCCCACTTGTTCTATTCTCTACTTTGATCCTGTCCCTTTTCATAAGTGGGTGCTTCCAACTTCCCTCCCCCGCAGCCTGCCCTCCCTTCCATCATCCCCACTCACATCCCCTTCCCCCCTATTCTCCTGGAGGGTGAGATCCCCTATTTAGTGTGTATTTCCCTCCCTCCTCAAGCCAGATTAAATAGGAATAAGATTGACCCATTCCCTTTTGCCTTCCTATTCTTCCCCTCCATTGTAACCATTTTCCCTTGCCTCTTCTGTATGAGATAGTTTGCCCCACTCTGTCTCTCCCCATCTCCTCTCATTATATTCCTCTCACCTCTTAATTTCACATTTTAAGTATCATCCCTTCCTGTTAAATTGGTCCCGTGCCCTCTATCTATGTATACCTGTAAACGTATATACACACATTCACATATGTATTCATATGCCCGCATACCCTCATATAAAGACATATATATATATTTCTAATCCCTTCAACTACTGAGAAAAGTTTCATAAGTTACAATTATTGTTTTTCCATGTAGGAATGTTAATAGTTCAACTTTGGCCAGGTGGCTCAGCGAGCAAGAGCACCAGTCCCAGTGCCGGGATGACCCAGATCAAATCCGGGCCCAGACACCCAGCACCACACCCAGAAACAACAACTGGCCGTGCAACCCCGAGCAAGCCACTCAACCCCAATTGCTCTAAAAAAAAAATAGTTCAACTTTGATAAGTTCCTTATGATTTCTTTTCCATGTTTACCTTCTCATGCTTCTCTTGCTTCTTGTATCTGAATGTCAAATTTTCTATTCAACTCTGGTTTTTTCAGCAAGAATGCTTGAAAGTCCTCTATTCCACTGAATGACCATATTTTCCCCTGAAACATGATACTCAGTTTTGTGGGGTAGAAGTTTGGTTTTAATCCCAGCTCCCTTGACCTCCGGAATATCACATTGCAGGCCCTTCGATCCCTCAGTGTAGAAGCTGCCAGATCCTGGGTTATCCTGATTGTGTGTCCACAATATTTAAATTGTTTCTTCCTGGCTGCTTGTAATGTTCTCTCCTTAATCTGGGAATTCCGGAACCTGGCTATAATATTCCTAGGAGTTTTCTTTTTGGGATCTTTTTCAGCAGGTGATCGGTGGATTCTTTCAACCTCTATTTTGCCCTCTCGTTCTAAAACATCAGGGCAGTTTTCTTTGAGAACTTCCTGGAGGATGCTTTCCAGGCTCTGACTTTGGTCATGGCTCTCAGGCAGTCCAATAATTTTTAAATTATCTCTCCTGGATCTATTTTCCAGGTCAGTGGTTTTTCCCATGAGATATTTCACATTGCCTTCTATTCTTTCATTTGTTTGGATCTGTTTAACAGCATCTTGATTTCTCATAAAGTCATTAGCTTCCATTTGCTCCAATCTAATTCTGAAGCAATGACTCTCCTCAGTGAGCTTTTGAGATTCTTTTTCCATCTGGCAAATTCGACTTTTTAAGGCATTCTTCTCCTCATTGCCTTTTTGAGCCTCCTTTGCCATTTGAGTCAGTCTGTTTTTTAAGGTATTATTTTCTTCAGTGAGGCTGTTGACTCTCATTTCATAATTTTCTTGCATTGTTCTCATTTCTCTTCCCAATTTTTCCTCCACTTCTCTTATCTGCTTTTTAAGGTCCTCTATGGCCTGTAACCAGCTTGTATTTTCCTTTGAAGCTTTTGGTGCAGGAGTTCTGACTTCAATGATTTCCTCCTGTTCCATGCCTTGCTCCTTCTTGTCCCCAAAATAGGAGTGTAATGTTGGAATCTTCTGTCTGCTTTGTTTCCTTTGCCTGCTCATTTTGCCACTCAATGATTTGACTTTTGGGCTTTTTGCCACAGTAGGAGTCTGCCACCAGACAGGGGAGTTTTCGTCCCAAACGCTGGGGTTTTCTCAGCTGCCAGAGGTATTAGATGGGTGCCCTCTCTGAGGTCTCCACACGCTCTGGCAAGCTGGACACACACCACAGGACCTCCACCCTAGACTGCAATCCAGATCCAAGAAGGTTAAAGCAAGAGCGATTACCCCTCAGACTGGTGCTTGGTCCCCCTACACTCTGCAGGCCAGGAGCTGAAGCCGCCACGTGGTGCTGGCAGGCTGTGCTGGCAGCTCAGCGGTTTCTCGCCCCGGGGGGGTAAAAGCCACGCACTCCCACTTACTGGGTCCCAAAGTCCAGACTGCACTGGCCTCTCACCTTGTCCTTCGCATCTATGTGTTGATAAATCTGGAAACGGCCACAGCTGCTGCTGATCTGGAGTCCCTCTGGCAGGCGGCTGGTCAGGCCCGCCCTGGGGCTAAAGCATCGGCGTGGTGCTGGGCTCGGCTCCCAGAGCGTTGTGCTGGCCGATTCCTGCCGGCCTGTCGGGCTGTTCTCAGCAGGAGGTTAGCTTCTCTGTGTCATTTTGTGGGTTCTGCAGCTCCAAAGTTTGTTTAGAGTCCCCTTTTTACATGGATTGGGGAGGGTGGAAGCAGGAGCCATGGGAGGGTTGTGCTTCTACTCCGAGAGAGGCATTCTTAATAGAAATGACACTCAAGAAGATGCATTACCATCTATCTGCTTTGCCACTATTCTCAGGACCACAGGATCTTTCTATTTGGCTTTCAGCTTAAACTTCCTATAAGCTGTCTCCCTCTATTAGTATATGAGCTTGAAAGCAAGAACCCTCTGTCTTTTCTATTTGTATCCCTAGTTCATAGCGCAGTGCTTTATATGAACTTAAATGTGCTTTCATTCATTTTATTCATTCATAAAGTTTAAAACAGAATATGAGGCTAAGGTTCTGAGACAAATAGAGCAAGGACAAATTAAAAAGAAGAGCTTATCTTTTGTTATCCATATTTTATAGATAAAAAGAGTAGTTAAGTGATTCACCCACTTCTACAGCCAGCAAATGGTGAGGTTCTTGAAATCAAGTCTGCTGTCTAGTAGCTTTTAATTACCTCAGACAGCTTCTCTAACACAATCACTTGTATGAGTGAACTAGGCAGGAAAAGTTCCAGCTTGATAGACTAACTAATGGGTAATATAAATGGGGGGAGCACTCCTCTTCAAGATCTGCTCTAGGGAGGACACTGTGGCATTTTTCCCTCTACTCACAGTAGGCATGAATGCTTGGGGCAGATGCAAAAGCACATGTGCTACTTTACCTTCCTCTGCTCGCAATGCCCCTCAACACTACCAATCAGACTCAGTTAGAAGGGAATCAGGAGAAGCATGACAGGATAGTAACACTGAGAAAGTCTATTAAACAGTAGGAGTCAAAAAGTAGTGTGCCAAGCAGGTTGCTCTTGTATGCCACCTGCTGGTACTCAAACAAGGAGATGCCAACTTTGGCTCTAGACATTCATCAAAAGGGAGAAAGATGATATGAAAGCAGAAAGTGGGCAGTTATATGAGTTAAAATAATCATGATAAATGAATATCATTTATCTCCCTTTTAAAAAATAATTGCATTGTGATTATTTGAATAAAATTGACCAAAAGAACAAAATTCCATTTCATTATTGACAGAAGGATTTTGCCAAAGCTCACTTCCAAGGATTTTTGCTCCGCATCTGTTTTTCTCTAGCTAGATAATTAGGAAACATTTAGCATCCATCTATAAAATCATAGAAGGAAATGTGGCAATAAAGTTAGAGTTCCTGGGTTCTAATTGCCGTCAAATAGTGCCTCTTATACTTGCTAGATACATGGTCCTGCATATATGTCTGGGTGACCCCTTGTCTATGCTGTAGAAGAATTTTTTGTTCACTTGTGAATTATACTTAGACTGCCTCTGGGGGTCCTTCCAACTCAGATTGTGAGATGCTGTAATAAGTCATTTTATCTTCTTGGGCTTCATTTAACTCATCTAAATAATGAAGCAATTTAACTAAATCACTTCTAAGTCTTTCCAATTTTCTTGGATATAGCTGGGTTCTTGGATGTAGCTGAGACTGAAATTTGTAAGGTACCACAAAAGCCATTTACTCCAATGTTAAGCTTTTTTCCACAAATATTTTTAAAGGGACAAATGGATTTATAAGTAAATTATATTAAATATTTAAAGTGTAATTAACATATATATACATATATACACAAAACTATTCTCAAATGTGAAGATAGGAGGCATCTTATTATATAAATTTGCTCTGATACTCAAACAAGGAAGAAACAAAGCAGAGGAAAAGAACTAAATTACAATCTCAGTACTAAATATAACTGCAAAAATTTTAAGTGAAATCTTCCCAAGAAAAAAGCAAATCCAGAAAATAATTTAGTATGAGATAATATTTGCAAAGTGCTTAGGATAATGCCTGACATATAGTAGGAACTTAATAAATGGCTGTTTCCTTCCTTCCTCCTCCCTTCCCATGTCCAAATTGGTTTCCTAACAGGGATGTAAGGATGAGTCAGCATTAGGAAAACAATTAATACTCATCATATAAACAACAAAGATAAAAACCACATGATTATTTCAATAGGTGCAGAAAAAATCTTTGACAAAATAGTAACTGCTACTATTAGTAGATATAAGGACCAATTTTTTCCATATTTTTGTTATCCTCTCCTTCAGATGTCAGTAAATCCCACAACCATGTCACCTGTAGCACCGATCTCCTCTATGTGTGTGTGTGTGTGTGTGTATACACACATATATATATGTATGTATACACACACACAGTCTAATATGGCTTCTTTTCCAAAATTTGTCTCTTATTGCCACTTTCACTTTTACTTCCACAAATACAACCAGAACAGTGACATGTGATATTTTTACCCTGCTTAATGGTGAATAAGTTTGTTACAAAAATCTTAAAAGATATTTTCCATATTCATCCTTAAATGCCCTCAGGATGGCTTTGCTTAATTCAATCTCCCACCAAGCTGTCCTTTTCCCTCGATAGCTTCTTCTCTGTTTTATATGGTAAACTGCTCATCATCTTTCATCATCTTTCTTTGTTATTTTTCACAAATGTGTTTAAATTCTAAATGGTTATACTCTTTGACCATCCTCTCTCTATATGATAAGTAAAGTGTTTGCTGATTTAAGACACTTTTTAGGTTCTTTTGGTCTCCAAGTATGTCAATTAATTTACGTCAATTAAACCACTATATAAAATAATAACTCATATCAATATCTTTTCTGCTTCCTATTACCCATTTTTATCAATAACTTAATTGAACAGGCAAGAATTAAATTATTATCAATAACTTGCTTGAACAGGCAAGAATTAAATTATT
>NW_027187460.1:6591862-6629119 GCF_028583685.1 Petaurus breviceps papuanus | reverse complement strand
TAAATTATTATCAATAACTTGCTTGAACAGGCAAGAATTAAATTATTTCACATCATCTTTTTCTTACTCTTTTTTAAATACTTTCTGTCCATATGTTAGCTTTGGTTTTTGTTCTAAAAGGTTAGTGATAAGACAATGCATGTAACTTCCACATTAGTATCAGTTCTCTTCTTGTAAAAGGATGTTCAATTTCATTTTTTTTCATGATATTATTAGATGTTTGTCATGTTCAAAATCCTAACAAGTGAGGCATGGAAGAGTTCTTTAATAGGACCAAGAGTAGACACTGTAATCAAGCATCACTTACAAAGCAAAAACACTAGGAGTCTTTCCAGGACAAAGAGAGATGAATCAAGGATACTATCCCTACTACTGTTATATATAAAATTAAATTAATTCATTTTTTTTTAATTAAAGGTATGGGGGCAGCTAGGTGGCGCAGTGAGTAGAGCACTAGCCCTGAAGTCAGGAGGACCTGAGTTCAAATCCGGCCACAGATACTTAATGCTTACTAGCCATGTGACCTTTGGCAAGTCAACCCCAAATGCCCTCCAAAAAAAAATTAAAGGTACAGACAGTAGCAAAAATGAGAGAAAATTATTCCTATCTTAGATAACATGATCATGTACTTAGAAAATCCCAGAGAACAAAGAAATTAATTGAGATGAATTATCCAGCACTGTAGGAAGAAACAAAGTAAATCCTAAAAACTCATCACTTTTTCTATTTGGTAATTTTTTTAAAAAAGGAAGAATAATAATAAAAGTAACTCCATTTAAAATACCTGAATACCGCATAAAAATATCTAGGAGATAACTTACCACAATATATAAAAGATTCATGGAACAGCAAAATAATAAATAAACAATAACTAAAAAAAGGGTACAAAGCCCTATGACTAGTTCCTCCACTCTTTACTTCAGTTACATTAAGAAATGTTCATAGCCTTCCTTAATGTTTCCATCAGCCACAAATATTCTATTTTTATGTCTAAGAATTGTGAATTTTCCTTATCTGATCATAATCTTTTATTTTTCCATCTTTCTTTATGCCTCATTTCTCATAAACAGACTACTCTTGGGGCGACTAGGTGATGCAGTGAATAGAGCACTGGCCCTGGAGTCAGGAGGACCTGGGTTCAGATCCGGCCTCAGACACTTAACACAAAAAATAGCTGTGTGACCTTGGGCAAGTCACTTAACCCCAACTGCCCTCCCCCAAAAAAGGCAAAAAAAAACCCAAAACCCCAGACTATTCTTTGTTCACACCATGATCTCCAACCCCTTCATACCTCAGTACTATCCTGGGACATCACCCTTGCTCTAACTACACTATCCTTTCTCCCTAATTTTGATCCCTTAACGAATCAGTTCAACTCTATACTATCCTTTACCCTTGAACCCTGTTCCACTGTCCTACATCGGAGCATGTCTTGTCAAATCCCAACATTGGATGACTCAACTATCCACCTACTTCACTCATATTCTTGATGAATGGAACTGAAGGAAATAATGAAAGCTTGCTAATAGGGCATATCAAAAATTTATACTAGCTAACTTCAATGGAACTCTTACTATAGCAAGGCAATCCTACTATTCCTCCTTAATTGATTCCCTATATCATTTACCAAACTATTCCAAACATTTTCTTTTCTCTTCAATCCTCCCCCACACCCAACTCTTTCATTCTAGCCCTCTGCTCTGAGGACTTCACCTTGTATATGCCTAAAAATTTGAGGCCATTCATTAACCAAACATTTATTATGCCTTACTCTTCCTAAATCTATTCTTGTCTTCACTATGACCATCTTCTTTACCCCGTGGTATTTTCTCAGACATTTATCCCTAATGTGGTTACATTTTTCTACCTTTCCAATCTTAACACTTTAGTGAACCAGTTTAACAATATCATCCACTCTTGAATCCTTTGTTCCCCTTGTCCTCTTATTGCTTATTCCCAGGCCCACCATCCACCTCCTTCACTCCTACTTATGTCATACTGAACAAATGTGCTGACTAAATCCACTACAAATTACATTATTTGATCTCAAATGGGCACTCAGTGCAGCAAGGCAATCATTGTACTCCTCCTTAATTCTACTCTATACAACTGCTGTTCTAAATTTCTTCTTCTTTCCTTAAACCTCTCACAATGCTACTCCCTGACCATCTCAGGTGAGATCCCAATCTCACTGAGATTCTTCTTCTCTACTCTTCATCTCACAAAAACCACTCATCTTACCTTTTGACCTCATCCCCACTATTTCCTCTTTTACTATAATCTCTGAGGAAGAGGTGGCCCTTCTTAGTAAAGTCAACCTCTCTATTATACCCTTGATCCTATCCCCTTACTTTTTGTCCAAAAGATTTCCCTGAGTATCCTTCTAAATTTGTTCGATATCATAGTTCCTTTCATCTATCTACAAATACATCTAAATCTCCTCCACAGTCCCTGCTAACTATAATCTTAGCTACAATATCTCTTTTTTTCTTAAGCAAATTTGAAAAAGCTATGTATTCTCAGTGCCTCCAGTTCCTAACCTCTTGTTTTTTTCTTCAACCCTTGCCAATCTGTCTTTGGATCTCATAATTCAAATCAACCTTTTTTCCAAATTATCAATAATCTATTAGTTGCCAGATCATGCCTCTCTAATCATTTCTCATATTTTTTTTTCTTAACCTCTCTGCAGTATCTGACATAGTTGACTACCTTCTCCTCCGAAAAATTCTCTTTAATTTTTTCACTGCTCTCTCCTGGTTCTACCACCATTTATCTGACCACTCCTTAGTCTCCTTTAATAATATATCATTCATATTCACTAATCATGGTTGTCTCCCAAAGCTCCTGAGTCCTATTCTCTTTTCTCCCTACATTCTCTCAGGTGGTGACCTCAATAATTCTTATGGTTTCAATTACCGTCTCTATTACTATGACTTCTAGATCTATATATGCAGCTGATCTCTCTTCTGAGATGAATCACCTCTTGGACATTTCAAATAGGATTTCCTATATGTGTCTGAAATTTAACACTTCCAAAACAGAAACTTTTTCTTTTTTTATCAAAGTCAGCCTTCTTCTGAACTTCACTGTTATTGTCAAGGGTACCACCATCCCTTCAGTCATCTAGATTCTTAACGTCACTCTCATTCATCCTACATATCCAAATATTATTTCCATTTCCAAAATATCTCTCCAATAATCCCACCTCTCTCTACTCACAGACATTATCTAGTTCACACCTTTGTATCATTTCTCACCTGCATTAATGCAATAACCTCCTGGTTAGTTGGGCTTCCTCACATCTCTGCATCCACCATCCACTGCTAACAAAATTATTATCCCAAAAGTTGAGTCTAATTATACCACTCCCAATAAAGTTCAATGATTCCATATTTCCTCTAGAATAAAATATGAACTCCTCTCATTTTTTCCTTTCTTTATATCACAACCACTTAGCAAAGTAATTAGCACATAGTAGGTGCCAAATAAATGCTTGTTGACTTGACTTGTTTGTTACTTAAAAGTTTTTTTCAACCTAGACTGTTCTTACTTTTCTAGTCTTCTTGCAAATTTTTCTGCCTAATACTCCTTACAGACCAGCCATATTGGCCTAATTATTGCTTCTCATAGGACATATCATCTCCCATCTCCATACCTTTGTACGGGTTGATTCCTATGCCTAAAATGCAATTTCTACTTCTTGGGGACCCTGATTTCCTTCAAAACTCAGTTCAAGTGCCACCTTCAACATGAAGTTTTTCCCATCCCCCCCAGCTGCTAGTGTCTTCCCTAACAAAATCATATTGCTTTTATTTTGAATAGGTTCTGAATGTGTGTGTGTGCGTATGAGTTACACACTGTCTCTCTCGTTATGATGTAAAAACCTTGAGGGCAGAGACTGTTCCACAGCACCTAGTGCAGAGTAGGTGCCTAATAAACGTGATTAATTATTGTTGTGATTAATTATTGTTAGGGGTCCATCTTGACCTCTGTCTTGCCACTGGACTGTGATGACTGTGGAGGAGAAAGTGAGGGTGATCACTGCATAGCTATGCCTCACTTAAATCCAATTCACTTGCAAGTCAAGATATCACCCTCCTAATGTCAATGATCCTCTTCAATAATGAAGGATTTACAACAATGATTAATACTACAGATACTGAAGGAGGTAGGGCAGCAGAACTGAACTAAGCACAAACTAAGCCATTCCTTCATTGGGTCATAACAAATGAAGAATAAGGTTGCAAAAATATTCTTATATCTTAAAGCTTTTGAGTTCATAGGTAAGAGTTCGTAGGATCAGAAGGGTTTCAAATTAAAGAGGTCATTTGAAGGAACTCTCATTTTACAAACAAGGAAGCTAAGGCCAAGAGAGATGAAGTGACTTGACTGAGGTCAAAACAGGTAGCAAAACTGGAAATTAGTACCCAGGTCCTCTGGATGAGAATCCAGGAACCTTTCCGACTACACCATGCAGTCTTTTGCTCTTTGCCTCTGGGGCCATCCCTGGAAGGAAGAGTGACCAGATCTAACAATACAGCAGTGGGTTTAGTGAGAAATGTGTAATACTAAAAGTACTTCATTGGTGCATTTTTCAGAGAACTTCCTTCAGTTATTCATAAAAATGCAGACACCATAAATGCCATCTGGTTGTTGTGAATTTTCCTCAAGAAAAAAGAAATGCAAAAATTTAAGTCAGTATGAGCAGTTGGCTGGGAAGTCAACCAATACATGTGGCTTATTTCCATAAGGAAGAGAATCTCAGTCATTCAGAAACTTTAGCAAACTCACTTCTAAGGGCAAAATATAGATAGATAGATAGACAGATATAGATAAAAATGGATAGATATACATATATATATATAGACAGATAGATAAATAAAGATTAAGAAAGAACATTTAATATCAACAACCAAATTGTCTCCCAACCTACCACAAGCCCTGGAATGGCATGGCAAACATCCAAATTTCAGTCAGACCTTTGGTTCCCTCTGACCAATCATTCAGATACTGCTTTAATTTGTAATTCTCTCTTCATTAAAATCTTCTACTCTCCTACTGCATTCAGATATTATACAGCAGGGTGACACACAGTAGCCCCCCAAAAACCTTAATAATGAATGGATTTCCTTAAAATCAGAGTAGAAAGATAATAGAAAGGTCATCATCTATGGCAACTTGTGACAAGATGCATCCATCCTAGAATATCCCTGAAAATTGGTCATCGTCTTAGTATTATAGAAGTTATTCACACACATAGCAAAGGTGGAAATAATGACCAAGATATCACTATTCCTCAAGGCATTTCAGTGTTAGACAACTTTAATTTTAAGGAAATTCTCACTTTGAATTGAAATCTAATTCTCTACATAAGATTTTAAATAAGTTTTATTGTTTTTGTCATTAAATCACAGTTATTTCACTATCTCCTTTCTCCCCTTACTGATCTCCAGATTTAATACGACCTCATGACAAAGAAAAACAATTGAACTAAAATATCCAATAGAGTGTTGGCATCTAGTAGTCCTCTCTGCTATGAGGGGACCTCCCTGTAATTTCTGCCGAGTGACCCTCCTACTCCTGTCTAGTGATCCGGAATAAGTTTAACCCATCTTCCACAATACAGGACATCAGATAGTTCAAAACTATGAGTATGCTTCATGAAACTCCAATCTAAACATAGCTACATATCAGTCAAAGCACTCATTCTATTTAAATTTCCAGTGATAAAACTGGGAGACCTAGAGTCTATGCCCGACTCAGTAAGTGAACTGGGACAAGTCACTTCTTTTCTTTGGGTCTGTATTTCTCTTCCTTCATAAGAGGAATCTGGGACATACACAAGAACCTTGGAAACCTGCTTCTGGGAGAATCAAGATATCATGTAAGGATATCTTGGTAAGATGGACTATGGAGTATGAGTATAAGAGACAAACCATGAAGCAGGCATAGACATTCTGTAACTGGTTCCAGTCTAATGCAAAAGAAAGAAGGGATGGGGCTCTTTGACTGACTGTAAATGCAGTCAATTAAGCTAAGTTCAGTTTATCTTTTTCTTGACAGTGCTCTGATGGGAGCTCAGGTACAGTGAAGGACTTGTGAGTTTAAATTGTCCAGATGACTCCTCAACATCCCATTGCAAAATTCAGATTTGCAGTAAGCATAGCATCAATGTCTCCAAGGCAAGAAGGGACTGAAGCCTCCTTCAGCATCCCAGTATTCTAGAGTAAAGGCTTGCAGCCTGTACAACATCAATGCCTCAAGGATTCAAGGAATGACAATCAGTATCCCAGCATCTGAGACAAGGACTCATCCAACAGTGATGCCACCTCTTCACGTGAATGAACTTGGCAGGATCGATACTGTGTCAAAAAGGGGCTAAATGGAATGTACTTTCCCAAGAGAGTAAGGAGAATATGCTCTCAAACTATGGGGAAGTAGAATATTTGGACTTTGTTCTTGCTATACCTTTAAAATAAATATCCTTTTGTAAAAACAACCCAAAGTTAAGTACTTAAATGGAACTGGGATACCAGTCATTGGCCCCTAATAAATGGGAAGAACATAGAGCCTGAGCAAAAAAAAGTAAAGAAAAATACACACCGCCCTCAGTCCTAGTACCCTGGAACCTAAGAAGAGATATAACTCATGTATGCCTAAGGATTGTGGCCAGAGTGTATACAATTGACAGATTAAGTTTGGAATAAAGGAGATGATATCTTAAGTTTCAACTGGCTCTGTGGTAATATAAGAGTATGGCAGGCTGTAGACTGCCCTTTTCTCTCTATCTCTGTCTCTGATGCTCTCTCTCTCTCTGTCTCTGATGCTCTCTCTCTCTCTCTCTCTGATTTACTTAGGCCAAGATATAGGTGGCTCACTTACTTATTCATCCAACTGAACATGCACTGAAACAATGAGGGCTAACCCTTTCAGACTACTGCATACAGAAGATCCTGAACTACCACCAAACTTTAAGTTTCCCCTTTAATTAATCAACCAGCTGGATCCATTCATTCTTTTTATAGGGGGGTGGCAGGCAATCAAGGTTAAGTGACTTGCCCAGAGCCCACAGCTACTAAGTTTCAAGCTCTGAGGCCAAATTTGAATTCAGATCCTCCTGACTCCAGGGCTGATTCTCTATTCACTGAACAGCCTAGCTACCCCTCCATTAACTCTATTTATTTATTTAGTTTTAGTTTTCATCATTCATTTACACAAGATTTTGAGTTACAAATTTTCTCCCTGTCTTTCCCCTACCCCCCACCCCAAGACAGAAGGCATACTGAATACACCTTCTCCCAATTTGCTCTCTCTTATATACTCCCCCATCTCCCTCTAACTTTCTAGTAGGGCAAGATGGATTTCTATACTCCAGTGCCTGTATATCTTATTTCCCAGTTGCATGTAAAAAACAATTTTAAAAAATTTTTAACATTTCTTTTTAAAACTTTAATTTCCAGATTCTTTCCCTTCTTCCCTTCTCGCCCACCTCCACTGAAGATAAGCAATTCAATATAGGTTGCATATGTGTAGTTACGCAAAATGTTTCCATAGTAGATATATTGTGAAAGACTAACTATATTTCCCTCCATCCTATCGCACCCCCTATTTATTCTATTTTCTCCTTTGACCCTGTCCCTTTTCAAAAGTGTGTGCTTCTAACTACCCTCTCCCCCAAACTGCCCTCCCTTCTAGCAATTCCCCTCTTATCCCCTTCCCCCTACTTTCCAGTAGGGTAAGATACCCAAACGAGTGTGTATGTTATTCCCTCCTTAAACCACATTTAATGAGATTAAGATTGACCCATTCCCTTTCACCTTCCTGCTCTTCCCCTCCATTGTAACAGTTTTCTCTTGCCTCTTTTATATGAGATAATTTACCCTATTCTATCTCTCCCTTTCTCCTTCTCTCATTATATTACTCTCTCACTTCTTAATTTTATTTTTTAGATAACATCCCTTCCTATTCAACTCATCCTATGCCCTCTGTCTATGTATACATGTACACATATATACACATACTCACATACGTACTTATACACACATACTCCCTCTTAGATATACATATATATGGATGCATACATATATACATATATATTCCCCTCAACTATCCTCATACTGAGAAAAGTCTCATGGGTTACAATTATAATTTTTCCATGTAGGGATGTAAACAGTTCAACTTTAATAAGTTCCTTATGATTTCTTTTTCCTTTTTACCTTCTCATGCTTCTCTTGCATCTTGTATTTGAAAGTCAAATTTTCTTTTCAGCTCTGTTTTTTTCATCAAGAATGCTTGAAAGTCCTCTATTCATTGAATGACCATATTTCACCCTGAAGCATTATACTCAGTTTTGCTGGGTAGGTATTTCTTGGTTTTAATCCCAGCTCCCTTGATCTCTAGAATATCATATTCCAAGCCCTTGAATCTCTTAGTGTAGAAGCTGCTAGATCTTGTGTTATCCTGATTATTTCCACAATACTCAAATTGTTTCTTCCTGGTTGCTTGTAACATTTTCTCCTTGACCTGGGAATTCTGGAATTTGGCTATGATATTCCTAGGAGTTTTCTTTTTAGGATCTTTTTCAAGGAGGTGATTGGTGAATTCTTTCAATTTCTATTTTGCCTTCTGGTTCTAGAATCTCAGGACAATTTTGCTTGATAATTTCTTGAAGGATGATTTCTAGGTTCTTTTTCTGATCATGGCTTTCAGGTAGTCCAATAATTATTTTTTAATTATCTCTCCTGCATCTATTACCAGGTCAGTGGTTTTTCCAATGAGATATTTAACATTGCCTTCTATTTTTTTCATTTGTTTGGATCTGTTTAACAGCATCTTGATCTCTCATAAAATCATTGCTTCCATTTGCTCCAAACTAATTCTGAAGGAATTATTCTCTTAAATGAGTTTTTGAAATCCCTTTTCCATCTGGCCAATTCAGCTTTTTAAGGCATTCTTCTCCTCACTGGCTCTTTGGGCCTCTTTTGTCATTTGAGTTAGTCTATTTTTTAAGGTGGTATTTTCTTCAGTCAGGCTGTTGACTTGCTTTTCATGATTTTCTTGCATCATTCTCATTTCTCTTTCCAATTTTTCCTCTACTTCTCTTACTTGATTTTCAAAATCCTTCTTGAGCTCCTCCATGGCCTGTAACCACTTCATATTTTTCTTGGAAGCTTTTGATGCAGGAGTTTTGACTTCATTGACTTCTTCTGGTTCCATGTTTTGATCTTTTTAGTCCCCAAAAAAGGATTCTATGGTCTGACTGATCTTCCTCTGCTTGCTCATCTTGCCAGGCAATTACTTGACTTTTGAGCTCTTTGCCATGGTAGAACTCTGCTTTCAGAGTGGAGAGACAGAGCAATATCCCAAATCACTGGGGTTTTTGCAAATGCTGTCAGAGGTCTGAGGAGGGTGCCCTCTCTACAGACACACCCCAAGCTCTGGCACACTGGCCACACACTCCAGGACCACCACCTAAGACCGCGATCCAGATCCAAGCAGGTCAAAGCAGGAGCAATTATGGTCAATTGGTCCCCCTACAATATGCAGGCCAGAAGCTACAGAGTCAGTCACATGGCAGAAGCTACAGCCCCAAGCCTCCTCCACCTCTTGCCCTGGGGACAGAGGCCAGATCACACTCTTTCCTCACCCAGTTCCAACAGAGCTCCTCACTGACCTTTTACTTTCTCTTTGGTGTTTATGGGTTGAGAAGTCTGGAAACTGCCACAGCTGCCAGAGATTCACTCTCCTGAAGTCTGCTCCAACGGGTCTTGGCCACTGGTCAGTGCTACCCCATGTCCAGGCCCGCGCAGCTCATGTGGGACTGAGCTCAGCTCCCAGCTTGGTGTGACAGACCCTTCCTGTCAGGCTGCCAGGCTACCTTCAGTGGGAATTTCTTTATCTCTGTCACTTTGTAGGTTCAATAGTTCTAAAATTTGTTTAGTCATATTTTACAGGTATTTGATGTGGTTGGAGGGGAAGCTCACACCAAGTTCCTGCCTCTACTCCACCATCTTGGCTCCATCCCCCATGGTGTGTCCATTAACTTTTTTTTTTGTTTGTTTAGAGGGGGAAGGAAGGGCAATTGGGGTTAAGTGACTTGCCCAAGGTCACACGGGTAGTAAGTGTTAAATGTCTGAGGCCAGATTTGAACTCAGGTCCTCCTGACTCCAGGGCTGGTGCTCTATTCACTATGCCACCTAGCCACCCTCCATTAACTCTTAATCAAAACATTTACTAATCTAAAAGAACAGCATGAATAATTATGATGTAACATCCAACCCATACAGCAAGAGCACACTATCTCTCCAACACTTTGTCTTGGGGGAGAGTAAGTACAAACACAGAATTCCACTGTAGTGAAGTAAGGAGTTCATATGCAACACACAACTCTGGAACTGCAAGCCCTGATGCCCTTTTTTGTTGTTAGGAGCATTTGCACAAAATGGCATCATTGGAGAAAATAAGAATTCATTATTAACTTAGGCTATTTCACAAACACTGCAATGCAATACAAAAAAACTTTAATTAGGAGTCAAGAGATATAGAATTGAATCCTAGCTATTCCACTAATATTATTTAACCTTAGGGAAGCCACTTCACTATTCAATGCCCATTTCCCCATTACAAAAATTAAACCGTTGTACAAGATCTCAGAGATCCAAGTTATTTCTAAAATGTAGTGATTCTTCAGGGGGTGAGAACTCTGTCAATGGAAGTATTTTGGCAGAAAGTGTCTGACCATTCATCTATCACAAAGGCTGTATGTACATCTTTACACTGAATGACCTCTAATGTCCATTCATACTCAGATTCCAAGACATACTGTTATCTTTTTTATAGAAAGGAGAGGAAAATGATGGGGAGGTACTGAACACACTGTTATTGTACAGCCCCTCTTCTTCTTCACAACATATACCCATATGCTGGGAAGAAGAGAGAATATTTACTGTAATACCTTAGAAACCTCCTCTGGTCTATTGTTTCCTCAGTAAAATATCAGTAGTTTGGAACAATAATAATAGCGAAGGTTTACAAAGCACTTTATACTTGCTAACATATATAAGCCTCACAATAACCTTCTGAGACAGGTGCTATCTTCCTCATTTTGCAAATGAGGAAACTGAGGTAGAGATTGTTTAAGTCAACAGCATACAGTCACATAGCTAATAAGTATACTAATAAGAGACAAGACTAGAACCCAGGTCTTTTTGATTCAAAGTCCCATGCTGGATCAATTGTACTACCTAGATGCCTAAAGGAAAGTCAATATATAAAAGAGTTACTAACTCAGTCTGACTATTCCTATCAAAATTCAACATGCTGCCATCCTACATACTAAACACTAGTCTTCCTCTGAGGTACTTGAGAAGGCTCTAGGAATGCTAACAGGCAGTCTGGGGCAAAGGTAGTCAGTCCCCTTTCTTGCTTCATCTGGGCCCTGTGGGGCATGTGGGACCTTGTGGGATCATGGAGAAGGTCAGAGTATACATAAGCTGGGCTCCAGAAGAAACTGCCTAAAGCAATATGGATGTTGCATTGCTATTCTTTAAAGGCTCACCCAAAGTTCTATTGTTCATTTCACTAAATTTTCACCAGCAGAGACCTTGCTGCTCCCTCTCTCTCTCTCTCTCACTCTCTCTCTCTCTCTCTCTCTCAAAGTGCCCTCCAAATAGTCTACTTGAAGTCAAATTCAGTCTCATACACAGAGGAGGCCTACTTGGAGCACATGAGGTATGGGCAGCAGCAATATGTCTTCATCTGACACTCTCAGAATTTTCTCTTCCTCTTCTCACTGTGACTCTCTGCTATGCCAAGCAGCGGCATGTTGTGTTTCCCATCACCAGTTTCCTTCTTCAGTCCACCCTCTTCTCTGAGATGCACAGAAGATTTTTTTTTAAATACTTAGCAAATCTTAAAGTTTTATATAAATGATATTATTTATTATTCAAGGAGAATGGAATTTTTTTAAAAGGGGGGGGAGAGAAATAGGTAGTACTTTTATTTTTGTTTGATTGGAGTTTCCTCCTAAGAATGTACAGAAATAAAGACAAGGAATATGGAAGACAGTCTTGGTCTAAATAAAAATATGTGTTCACTCCCCATTGAGAGGAATAAATAGAGCAACCAAGTTAAAAGCTTGGTACATCCGTCACAGCAAGATTTTCTGTAATGATTTTAGAGCTATAAAAGTGCTGTGCCTTCCTGAAAGACCAAGAAAGTAATTATTTCTTCATTAAACAATCAGTCAGCCATATCACTAAAGTTACAAAGCTGACAACTTCAGGATGGAGTAACAATTTAAAAAAGATCTCTTCAATGCAATAGGGGCTTGATTTCTCAGGAAAAAGCCCTACTCACCATTTATTCTGTAAATATTTTCCATTTCTTTTTTTATTAATTTACTTTAAACTTAAAAACTAAAATTTGAACACAATAGGAAAAAGAAACATATAAGCTTAAATACAAAATAAGAAAAGAAAAAAAGCATTGCCATGTGCACATCAGAACGTAAGAGAGGATTCAAAGTATACAGCAATAAATTTCTATTTCAAGAAAGCCTATGTAATAAATATTACACATTGTGTTCAGGGCTATCCTTCTTCTCTTTGTTTCCTTGTAAGTTTTCTTTTGTTCTCTGTTGTGTACTTTTTATTTTGTCCTTTTTCCCCCTTCTTCCCACTCTTCCCCAAGAAGGCTACAATTAAGCAGGGATAGAATACGTACACACACACATAGACATACACACACACACACACATATAGATACATATGCAGTTATATACATATATATGTATGCATAGATCGTCTATAATTATATGTATATAATTATAATCAGATGTCTATAATCATACTTATATACAGACATATATACTCATATGCATCTACGTAAGACTACTTGTTTGTCCTCTGTTTCTCTGAGAGCGGATTACATCTTCCTTGATATGTGAATTCTTAATTAGAGTACTTTTACGAGCCATTTACAATCTACATCTGGGGTCAGAGAAAACTAATCTTGAAAGAATCAAAACACTGGACCCAAACAGCAATGAAAAGACACATGGCTGGTATGATCAGAGTATAGTATGGCATCCATGATGACTTCCCACATGAGACTCCAAATCTAGTCTTTCCATTAGACTATACTGACTCCAACCAGCTTTGTAGACAACTCCTTTACAACTTCCCAGCTCTGCTATAAACCCACAAAATGCCTAAAGCTATGAAAGTTATAGAGTCATATGATTATAGGATCATAGATTTAGAAGAGAAAGGAAACTTAAAGGTCTTCTAGTACAACCCCTTCATGTTAAAAATAAAGAAACTGAAATCCAATTTAGTGACCAGTCCAAGGTCACAAAGATACTAAGCAGTAAAGCTTACATTTGACCCCTGATCTTCTGACTAAATCCAATATTCTCTCCATTTACACTACGCTGCCTCTCAAAACACTTCAGTCAAAGTCACTGAAGTTTTGAACACAAGTCACTGTTGGCCTAAAGAAGAGGTGTTTCTCTTCCCTTGTCGATCAAAACATGAACCTCCACTTTCTGTTCTCTCAACTCTTTTCTTAACCCCTTACAATCTAGCTTCTAACATTATCGTTACAATTAAAATTATTCTCTCCAAAGTTTCCAGTGATCTCTTAATTGCTGAATCCAATGGCCTTTTCTCTACCCTCATTCTCCTCATTCTCTGACACTGCTAATCAGTCACTTCTCCTTGATGTTCTCTTCTCTCTGGGTTTTTGGGGCACCAGCTCTCTCATGGTTCTCCTACTTATCTGATCGCTCCTTCCCAGGCTCCTGTGTTGGAACCCTATTCTGATCATTCTCTCTAACCATAGGTGGCCCTCAGGGTTCTGTCCTGGGCACTCTTCTCTTCTTCCTTTATTCTACTTGGTGATCTCATCAGTTCCCATGTATTTAATTATCATGTCTGTCTTGTTGATTTTTAAATCTATTTCTCCTGCCCCAGTCTCTCTGCTAACCTCCAATCTCGCATCTCACTCTTCCTTTCAAACACCTCTAACTGGATATCCAGTAGAAATCGAGTTTAAGACATCTTAAACTCAACACGTCCAAAATAGAATTCATTATCTTTTCCTCAAAAATTCTCCCCATCCCCAAATTCCTGATTGCTATCAAGGGCAACATCATCCTCCCAGTCTCTCAGACTCAAAACCTAGGTGTCATCCTAGACTCCTTACTATTTCTCACCTCCCATATTCAAACTGTTGCAACAGTCTACTGATTTCCATTTTGCAGTATCTCTTGTATATACCCTGTTCTCTCCTCTGACACTGACACTCCTCTGATATAGGTCCTCATCACTTAATGCCTGGACTTTTATAACAGTTTGCTAGAGGGTCAGCATGTCTCAAGTCTCTTCCCCACTCCAATTCGTCCTCCATTCAGTCACTAAAGTGATTTTCCTAAAACCCAGGTCCAACCATGTCACCCCCATTCAATAAATTCTAGTGGCTCCTTAATTGCTTCCTGGATCAAATATAAACTCCTATGTTTGGCATTCAAAGCCTTTCATAACTTAGCCCCCTACTACCTTTGGAGACTTCTTACACCTTACTTTCTGACGCATTATTCTTCAATACAATGACACTGGCATCCTATCAGTTCCAGGAACAAAACATTTCATCTCTCAGCTCTGAACATTTTCTTTGGCTGTTCCTCCTCATCTCTGCCTACTGATTTTCCTAATTTCCTTCAAGTCCCAACTTCAAGTCTCATCTTCTATAGGAAGCCTTCCCCAAACATTCAACTCCAGTGCCTCCCTGTGTTAATCATCTCTTATTTATCCTCTATATAGTTTGCTTTGTATATATTTGTCTGCATGTTATCTCACCCATTAGAATGTAAATTCCTTAAAGTCAGGGACTATCTTCTGCCACTTTTTTGTCCCCAGCAATTAAGTATACTGGCTGGCACATAGTAGGTATAACATAAAAATTTGTTGATTAATAGTATATTCCCTCTTTAAATTATTTCCTATTTATCTTATATATAGTTTCTACATATTTGATTATTTTACACATTAGATTTTGAGCACATATCACAAATATAACTGCTTTATGAACTGGTAATTATTGTGACAAAAAAAATCATGAGCCTGTGGCAAAACTGGCAGTGATTCTTTGGTCCTTCTACAAGAGACATATAGTCCATCCCTAGGGTTCATCCACAAATTAGCTTTGGACATTACATTGCTAATAAAATAAACTAAGATACAGCAGTATTTTTGGCAAAGATTCCACACTTTTGACTCATGCTTCCCGCAATATAAGTCAACAGTCTATAATTCTATGATTCAACAATATGCCTATTTATTGAACATTGAGAAAAATCCTTTGTTGCTCTTAAAAATATACTCATACATACACAAAGACAAACTTCTTACTCGAAAAACTATAACTTCAGACCACAACTACTCTACAACCTGATAATCTTTGAGAGTTGTGAAGACAAAGAATTTCTTCACTCTGAAAGCAACTTAGCAAAGAACCTCTCACAACAACCAGAAGCACTGATCTTTGGACAACTGGGCCCATCACTAAACTTGGACTCAAAGCCTTCATAGTCTTGTAGGACTTTCCAGATCTTTGATTTTGCTAGCTTTACGTTCAAGAGTCAAGGGTGAATGCCACCAAACAACCAAGCCATGGAGTAAGACTTTCTTAGAATCAGAGGGTATTTAAAAGGTAAACAGATCTTAAAGGATATGTAAAAATCAAATCTAACCATCAAATTCCAAAGACAAAGAAAAATAAGACCCAGAAGGGAAAAAAATTATTCACAATCACACAAACACTAGAGTATCATAATCTGGAATCAAAGTCAAATCTTGTTAAGTCTAAAACCAGGGCTTTTTTAATTTTACCATGCTGCACCATCTTTCTCTCTGTCTCTCTCTGTCTCTGTCTCTCTCTCTCTCTCTGTCTCTCTCTCTCTCTGTCTCTCTCACCTGGCCTCCTCATCAAGTTTGGCTAAAGAACTATGTTAAAATGTTAGCATCACAAATTTTCTACTTAAATTGCTGTTTCAAGCTGATCATGCATGTCTCCTGCTTACAGTACATGTAAAGGAATTTCCATTGTCAGTCCTGGACTATAACCTAATGTCTTCTATTCACTAAACTTCATAAAGAACAGTTAAGAAAGTATAGACAGCATAATACACAATTAGTGTATACATGAGTATAAAACATTTTTTTCGAGTCAATCAGGGTAGGTAAGTAAAACATCCTCATCATCATCATCATCATCATTATTTAAAATGGCTAGGTTTTCCAAAAAGCTATATGGTTTGCAAAGTGCTTCATAAAAATTAACTCATTTTCTCCTGTGAGGCAGGTGTTATTTTTATCCATATTTTACAGATGAGGAAACTGAAGAAAACAGAGAGGTTAAATAATTTGCCAAGGGACAGAAAGTCTGTAAATGTCTCTAGCAGGATTTGAATTCTGGATCTACCAAACTCTATTCACTGTACCACCTAATAGCAAAGCCCATTCATTCAATATCCATTAAGAACTAACTTTGAGAAATACACTGTGTAGGCAAAAGAGATGGATAATTTAGATAAGACACAACTACCCACCTATGAAGCTAAATAATTTAGTAGAGCAATAAGACATAAACAAGATAACTATACATAATAGAGTTGTCATTTGGGTTGAGCTTTACAGGATAGGTAGGAGTTCAGTAACAAAGGAGGAAAAGAAGGACATTACATCTTCAAGTAATTTTCTTAGACTTTTAAAGAAAACAGAGGAACAATGAGATTCTGACTTCATAAACAACTGTTAAGAGCTTAGAGAAACTCACTTGTTAATATCTGAATCAAAGAGAAAAGCAACAAACCTACTGGGAACCAATTTCAAAACTTTACAAATTTCCACAAACAAAAAATCCAAGGCAAAAACAACTTCAAGGCCTCTCTTTGCTTGGATAATATTGTTTCATGGTTACAAATAAGTTTTTTCTCTGAAAGACAAAGCTTTTCAGGAACACTTAAGCTCTAATAAGCATTCCTGGCAACAGTATTTTATAATAGAAAGAATGTTGGCCTCCAGTTAAGAGAAGAGCATTTGAACCACTATGGCCATGTGACACTGAGCAAGTAATTTCACCTCTCTGTGCTTCAGTTTAATCTCTTGTAAAATAAAGGGGGCAGGGTGAGGGTGGGGAGGAAGGGGATTAAATTATCTCTAAGGTCCTTCCAGCTCTTACATTCTGATTCTCCAGTTTTAGAACCATTGGCCTAATTCAGAATCATAGCAACTTAAACCTGGATTACTAGAAATTAAACATGATTGCCTCATTGACTCTAGATTCTTCCCTTTCCAATATACTCTGTTTGTCCTTATCAAACTAATATTCCTTAAATGCCACTTTGATACTGCCACCAGTTCAGAAACAATTCTAGGATTTTAAGTATAACATTTTGTTATATTTATCTAAAATCTGACATTACTGCAAAAGGTTATGGGGAAGCCAAACATTATTAACTTGAAAAACTAATCTTACCCCCACCCCTAAAACTACAGGTGTTGTCAACACCCCAGTTCTATCAGATGTAAAGGTCTTCCTCAAGTGCCACACCAAACCGTAGCTGTGCCCCAGCAGTGCCAAGACAAGATGCAGACTAACAGGTTATGAGCTACCCTGACCACTGCCAGGCATAGGCTTATGACAAAAGGTATCAGCAGCTGATACACACTGCCCAAATGTTTGACTGTGAAGAATTTGAGCCACACTTAGTAAATCCACATCAGCTGTTTTGAAAACTCAACTTCTACCACAGCAACAAATGTCCAGAGCATGCCCTACATCATACCTAGGGTCAGAACTACCAAAAGATGGTGTAGAGACATGAGAACATGCTTGTTCCTGTTTGATGGGGGGGGGGGGAGAAGCAGGAGACAGGAAGACCAAATTGATGGTTACTGGAAACCTCAAAAAGGGCGGGGGGAGGATTTTTATCCATCTTTGTCTATCAATGAAGATTAGACAGCATTACTGATTTATAAGAACTAGGCTATTCACTAAAATGAGAATGGAGATGGCACAAAGGACTACTTGGCAGACATTAAAGTCAACAATATGAAGCCTTCAAAAAAAAAGAATGGCATCATGAGCTAAGAAGAAGATGAAGGTGGACAGACCAACAGACAGTGGGAAGAACAAAAACAAAATAATTCCATGTACAGTTGAAATAATAAAGTTGATGAAGAAAATAAAATAAAATAATAAGATTTTCTTTCCTATACAAGATTGAGCTATCTTTAGGCAGAACAATGAAAAGCATCTACTGTACTCAACTTGCAATATCCATTCTCAGCATGTGCCATTTTTCATCCATTTCTTAACTTTGTGCCTTCCTCACCCAGAATTTTACCCTGTGTCTTTCAACTCTGTATCATCCTCATATTAATGACTGTTTTCTCAATCTAGATCTATATGACTATAAATTAGTCAGCTACACTCAGCTCAGTGAGCATGGCTATGACACCTACTTGCATATCCATGACTCAGTTCTTTTCTTGTGACCTCAAGTAATAAAAATTGCCTTGGCTAAGCCAAAAATGCCAATAATTGTTCCTTATTTAATAGCTTCCCAAGTCAAAATTCTTGTCTCTGACTTTTAGGATCTTCAATACAATATAATGTCAGAACTAAATGTGACCACGTTATTTAATTAGTTTAAACTTCCTCCCACATTTTATAGATGAAGGGAGTGAGACCCAGAAGACCTAGGCTGAAATCTTATTTTACTATTTTATAACCTTGGTGACCTCAGTAAAGTCACTTACATTCTCTAGCCAGTTTTGTCCCTTCTACGTCTAAATTCTATGACACTAGGTATAAGAAGCAGAGAGCTAGTGAGCAGCAAGCCTGGAATCAAATTTGGGTCTTTTGACTCTCAGGGATGAAGGACTCTTTCCATTTGATCTCTGGTGCTGGAGAATCAGAATTCAGAGTTTTGAAAGGACCTACTCCAACCTTCACCTGAATAGGAGTTTTGTCTACAATGAATCCTAAAAAGTGGTCAATCAAGCTACACTTGAAGATTTCTAAGGATAGGAAAACCATCTCTTCCAAATGCAGCCCTTTCTACCATGATAGTTAGATATCCATTATATTTGGACCAAAATCTATCTTTTTCATTAACTGTCTCCTGTTTTTAGTTCTAGTTCTGGTTCTAGTTTCTAGTTCTACCCTCTGGAGGTCAAGAACTTTCAACACAAAAGTCCTTCATATGCTTGCAGACAATAACCATATCAAGAGTCTTCGGTGAATCTGCCTTTATGTCCCAGAATGCAATGTCTGCCCAAGTCAAAATGGGCTTCTCATTCTCCACTAACAGGGTCATGTTTATTACTATCTCTGAATCTCTCTGTATGTTCCCCCCCTAATTTTACCATCCTTTCCCTTTTCTTCACACCTATGTAAAACTGAACAACCCTTCAGAGCCCACTCAAACATCACCTCCCCCAGTTCTCAGAGATCATCTCTTCTTTCAACTCTATCTCTCTCAGTCTTTAGCACAACACAGAACACAAATTATTTAAAGAGGAGAGGAGCTCAGCGTTTCTTTATGTTTGCATCTTATCTTTCCAGCTCTATCATAAACTCCTTAAAGATAAGCAAGAACCAGGGGCTTACCTTTTTTCTATAGAAAGCACAATAAGAATAATGAGACTAAGTGCAATGGGGTGACTCACTCCAGGTCATACACTAAAAGAACAGGAGAGGCATAAATATAAGTGCTGGGTCTCCAAATAAAAATCTTCAAAAAGGTTCCCCTAAACAAAAAAGTATACAATAAAGGAAACCCCAGGAGAAAAATTGGGGTCTTCATGAAATACTGAGTTTATGAGTAGAATTTAGAACTGTTGGTAAGAGAAAAAAGTTGGCAAGGGTTATTTCCATCTTTGTACTGCGCTGACTTTTCTACCTTATTGTGGCTCAAAGTCATATCATCTTTATACAGAGTTTCTTTTTGCAATTCTAATATTGTTTAAGATCTGCGATTTCATCACTCTTACACAGGTCACATTCCATACACATCTTTTTTTTTTTTTATTTCCTCCTTCCCCTATAATTTCTGCAGACAGGCTCAACAATCCAATTGCTAGAGTTCTTTCCTCTTATTCTTTTAGAATGTCAGGGGCCATGGTAAAATCGTAGAATCCTGGAATTGGACATGGACCCAACATATCACCTAGTCTAAGTTTTAACCAAACTTGAAAACACCAAAAGAAATCCTGCCAGTGACCATATAGGCTCTTCTTGAGGCTTTCCAAGAAATCATTCTATGGACAAAGCTATATGGTTTAACAGAATCACAGGATTTTAGAGATGAAAGTAATCTCTGTGGCCACCAAGGCCAATCTACATTCTTTTTTTTTTTTAAGCAATCGGGGTTAAGTAACTTGCTCAAGGTTACACGGCCAGTCATTTCTGGGTGTGGTGCTGAGTATCTGAGCCCAGATTTGATCCCCAGGTCATCCCGACACTGGAGCCAGCGCTCTTACTCACTGAGCCACCTGGCCGCCCCTAAGCAATTGGGGTTAAGAAACTTGCTCAAGTTTACACGGCCAGGTGTTTCTGGGTGGGTGCTAAGTGTCTGAGCCTGGGATTCTATCTCCAGGTCATCCCGACACTGGAGCCAGTGCTCTTACTCGCTGTGCTACCTGGCCACCCAGTCTATCTTAAGAAGAATCCTTACTGCCACCTATCTACCAAGTGGACATTATCCAACATTTTCCTGATGAACACCAGAAAGGTAGAACCTAGTCAACCTCATCTTTGGATAGCTCTAATTGGTAGGAATTTTTTCCTTACATCAAGTCTAAATTTGCCCCTGTTACAACTTGCACCCATTGCTTCTAGTTCTGTCCTCTGTGGTTAAGCAAAACAAATTTAATCCTTTTGAGTGGTGGCCTTTGAAGTACTTGTTTCAAGACTACTTGAGACTTGTGTTCAAGGGTACACTGTTCATTAGAGGTTATTTTGTTTCATTATCTGGCTAAGTGAATAACAAATAAATTTGTTTGGAGTCAGCCCTATATAACAACTACTGGGTGATATTTTTGATAGCTTGTACAGTATAATCATATTAACACAGTGCTACCAAGTTCTAACTCTCAGGCAGAGCTATCAGTTTGCTCGGTCAAAACCCTTTTTTATTTCAGTCTCTTTCACATGACTTCCCTATTTTTACTTTCTAAAATCAGTCCTCTCTTCATTATCAAATTCATATAGTGCTTTATAAGTTGCAGTCTAAGGTTAAGAATAAGGAACTGGCTTTGAGCCAAAAAGAGAAGGGTTGATATAAATCACAAGTTAATAAAGCATTTGAAAAATGAAAAAAAAATGAATTGAAAAGAGAAGGGAATAAACATTTATTAAGCACCTGCTATAGGCTAGGCACTGCTTAGGGTTTTACAAATATTATCTCATTTGAGCCTCACAACCTTATGAGATAGGTGTTATCATTATCCCCATTTTATAGTTGAGGAAACTAAGTCAGAGATTAAATGATTTTTCCATGGGTGGGGAACCTATGGCTTCTTGAGGCCACATGTGGTCTTCCAGGTCCTTGGGTGCAGTCTTTTGACTGAATTCAAGTTTGACAGAACAAATTCTTTTATTATGGGGATTTGTTCTATGAAGTTTGTATTTAGTCAAAAGGCTCCACTTATCAACCTAGAGGGCCACATGTGGCCTCCAGGCTACAGGTTCCCCACCCCTGGACTTGACCATGATCACAAAGTCAGAAGCATCTAATTTGGGATTAGAATATTCAGGCCTCGAATTCATCTTTCTGATTCCAGGCCTAGGGTTCCATCTGTTGTGCCACCTAGCTGGCCGAAAAAGAATTTGCTTTCAAGTCCTGTCACACATATTTCCTGTGTGACCCTGGACAAATCACTTAGCCTCTTGGCTCAAGATAATTCTTTAAGACTAACTACAGAAAAGGTGCCAACCTGCATTGGTAAAAAAAAAAAAAAAGTTTCCCCGCTTGGGATTTCTACATGTCAAAAAAATCACAGGTGTAATCTCTATCCTTATATTTTGCAATTTGACTCAATAATTCTGCTTTGCAATTTGGACTGTAAAATTATACAAAAGTATCTGGATATAACTATAGCTGGAATTTGGTGACAAAAAAAACATAAATGCTTTCACTGATAAACTATATTTCATGTTATGAAAACAAAAAGGCAAGAAAGTGTAAGAGTCAGGTCAATTCTCAAGTATTAACTTTAAAAGGCTTACTTCACAGACTGGAGAGCAAGTATATAACATGACTGGGTCTCAGTGAAACATCCTGTCTAAGCTCTCCCTACCACAGGGAGTTGCAGCAGATCATTAGAGTAGTAAACTGAAAGTATTCTTTTCCTTATCCTTATTAGACAGATACAGTTTTCAATTCTCTCTGATTACAGCCTAGCCCATTAGTTGCAGGATGAATCACTGGCTGAATTAGTGCAGCCAATTGAACTGCCAAAGAAACATTTGGCTTTCAATAAGTAGAATATTGAGATTTAGGACCTGATGTGTTACAGCTAGCTGTGATTGCCTTTAAGATGTTTCCAAGGTTCCAGGTGAATGACAAACACCTGAATTTGCATCCCAACTCTCTGGGGTGGCTCTTGGAGTTATTTTTTCACCTGACTTAGAGCCAGAGATCTGAGTCAACTCACACCTGCAAAAGAAGCTCTGGCCTCAGGGTAGCCACACTTCTACAGACCATTAAACCAGTCAGTGTTGTCTGCAATTTAGCTGAGCAGTCTCAGGACTTTCTATGATCCTGATCTCCCACCCCACCACCAAAACCATCATCACCATAACTCACCACCTACAGCTGATAGTCTGGGGCTTTAGGAGCAGCTAACCTTTCCCTTAGCTAAATTGGCCTTCACATAAATTATCATTTGTGACTCAAGAGTCTTGGAGGTGGCTTGGCCTAAATACAACATCCAGCAAAGTCTTATGGTGAATCATTAACTTTACTTTCCTTTGCAATACAAGAAAGTAGAGCCAAATAAACCACTGGGCACAACACAAACTTAATGAGTAATCTAACCGGAAAGTAAAATAAATAAATAAACACTTGCAAGAGTTAGATAAAGTAGAAGGTGCTATAACTTCTAGGCAATAGCTGACTTCATGAGGAAATAACATGGAAAGGTGGAAAAAACTCTGAATTTCAAATCAAAGAACCTGAGTTCAAATTTCACTTCTGAGATTTAGAGGAAACCCTAATTTCCCTAGTTTCTATTTCTTCATCTGCATGGTAGATAGTAGAAACAGTAAATAATAGGATTAAATTCACTTCAAATCACTTCCACTTCAGGGACTTAAATGTTTATTGAGTGAAAGAATTAACTCTATTATCTATTAACTTTTTTTAAAACTATCAGAGACCTCATGCAAGAAAATGGAGCTACAAATTAAAAAATGAAAACTAAACTGGCATTTGCCCACAAAGATCTCACAGCCCATAGGAGGGGAGGTGTTAGAGGGAAGAGAAAGATCTTTAAATATCTCTTACTTTTAAACTGAAAAGTTACATTTAATTATCAGGTAATCTCTTTTAAAAAATCAAGGACCAAAAATAAGTAAACAAAAAATCAAATTAACATAAGGTTTGGAAAGAAAACCAGAAGCAAGTAAAACTTTCTTTCAAATATCAAAAAAAAAAAAGTTACCTGGTGAACTTTATCCTTCTGTCCTAATATCTAAACTTATCAAAACATTATCAGATTTTAGAAAGCCATCATATTAAACCATTTTCCATGTTCAAAGAAAGCCCTTGTGCAAAGCAAAAGCCTGCCTTGTAAAATTAGACAATATCATTATGAAATTCTGTAGTCCTACGAAAAGCCATGTCTCCATTCTATTCAGTCAACAGGCAATAGCAATAACTATGTTTTAGTTATTACTAAAAGGTTTGAAATTTTCAAATAGAAGTTCCACAAAACTAGATTTCCAGGTAAGCCTGCTAAATTGCTGGGAAAAGATCTGCAATTTTCTAATCAAAAGGTGAATCACAGAAGTTGGAAGAGAGCCATCTACTACAATCTATACCACCCCCAACCTCTAAATCCCTTCTGAAACATATACAACAAGCAGGAGTCATCCAATTTTTGCTTAAGGACCTCCAGTGATGGGAAAACCAATGACTCCCAAGGCAGCCTTTTTTAATTTTTTCTAATTATTAGGAAGTTTTTCCAGACATCAAGCTAAAATTGCCTCTCTGAGATTTCTACCCATTGTTTCTAGTTTTCTCTTCTTGGAACAAATAAAACAAGCCTAATCCCTCTTTCACAAGGAAGTCCTTACTATAACATAATATTATGTTCCCATGGGCCTTCTTTTTTCCAGGCTAAACATCCAGTTTCTGCAAATGATCCTTAAATAGCAAAAACTAAAGGCTCTTTCCCATCTACATTGTTATCCTCCAGAATAAATACAGCTTCTCAGGTCCTTCCTAATTTGTACGGCCAGAACTGACCACAATACCCTAGTCAAGGTCTAATAAGGACAGCATATAGCAGAGATATCACCTACTTGCTTTTTGAAGCTATGTTGAGTCACACTAAGCTTGTGACACAGTAGATAGAACACTGGACCTGGAATCAGTAAAACATAATTTCAAATTTGACCTCAGATATTTACGAGCTCTGTGACCCTCAGTAAGTCACAATTTGTGTCTGTTTCAGTTTCCTCAGCTGTAAAATTAGGAAAATAATAGCACCTACCTCCCAGGGTTGCTGTGAAAATTAAATGACATAGTATTTGTAAAAGCGCTTAGCACAGTGCATGGCACATAGTAGGCAGTATATAAATATTTATTCCATTCCTCTGCCCTTCAGTCTACCAAAGTCTCCAGATGTTTTTCAGAAAAAATTAACTGTCTAAAAATGCCTCCATCTTATACTTGTCTAATTAATTTTTAAACGCATTCTCAAACTTTATTAAATTTTTTCCTATCAGATTCAGCCCAATGTTCTAACCTGTTAAGATATTTTTCAATGTTGATTATCATTCAATAAGTTAATTGTCCTTCCTATCTTTATAGCATCTGCAAATTTGGTAAGAATTTTATCTAAGCTTCTATTGAACTCATTGATAAAAATAATAAAAAGCACAAGGCCAAATACTGATCATTGAGGATATTCACTGGAAATTTTCTTCCAAGAAAGATTAAACAATTAATAATTACTCTTTGAGTCTAGTCATTTAGATAGTGAGTTCCAAATGCATTTAGCTGTATTACTGTCAAATAACTTCATCTTTTCCATAATAAGACCATGAGAAATTTGGAGACTTCATCAAATGCATTCCTAAAATCTATCTAAACTAAATCTACATCATTCCCCTAATCTACTGCTTTAGTAATACAGTAAAAAAAAAAAAAAGGAATAAGGTGAGGCTGGCATGACATGTTTCTGATGAAGCCATGCTGACTCTCTGTGATCCCTTTCTTGTCCAAAAACCATCTCATTCTCAACATTCTAAAATGTTGTGGAGATTTGGAACTAAGCTCAGTCCTATGCTGTGCAGGTTCCATTCTCTTCCCCATTTTGAAATGGCACAATATTTGGCCATGTCAAATCCTACACTGCCTCTTCTGTTTTCTATGATCTAACATGAGGAACAGGAGATCTTTAATATTATCTGCTAGTTAATTCATTATGCAAGGATGCTGTCCCTCTGGGTGAGATGACTTGAACTCATTGAGAAGAGCTAGGGATCTCTTTACTTCTCCTCACTTGTCCCTTTTTTTTTTCTTTTTGGAGGGCAATTGGGGTTAAGTGACTTGCCCAAGGTCACACATTTCTTGCGTTAAGTGTCTGAGGCCGGATCCGAACCCAGGTCCTCCTGACTCCAGGACCAGTGCTCTATTCACTGAGCCACCTAGCTGCCCTCTCCTCACTTGTCTTGGGTATCAGCCACTTTTGTGTTGTCCTTTCCAAATCAAAGGTCACTCTTCTTGGCAGAGAAAATACACTGAATAAAAGAACTGAGCAGCTTCCCCATGTCTCTATGGTCATTTATCACTGAGCAATCCACCACAAGTTCCATTCTGTTTCTCCTCCTTTTCTTTCTAATATAGCTCAAAAAACTCTTGCTTTTTGCTTTTTGGAGGGGGAAGGCAGGGCAGTTAGGGTTAAGGGACTTGCCCAAGGTCACAGGGCTAGTAAGTGTTAAGGGTCTGAGGCCAGATTTGAACTGAGGCCCTCTTGACTCCAGGGCCAGTGCTCTATTCACTGGGCCACCTAGCTGCCCCCAAACCCTTTTTCCTTAATCTTATCTATCCTCAGCAGTCTAAGCTCATTCTGAGCTGTCACTATTCTTACAATATCATGTTTCTATTCATCCTCTGTTAGTTGCCCTCTCTCCTTTTAAAAATCTAAACTGGTTGGTAAGTTGGGCTGTGTCACCATCAAACTACCATGTTTCCCCGATAATAAGACACTGTCTTATTAATTTTTTTGGACAGAAAAACACCAGAGGGCTTATTTTCAGGGGAGGGCTTATTTTAATGAACATTGACAGCAATTTTAATAAACAGGTAAATGTGAACAAAAAAATGTACCTTTATTCAATAAGCAAATCACTGGGGAAGAACAGGATGACGCGCTCACTGCTGCAGCTCTGATTGGATGCAGGCGTGCGTTTCACCGGGGGGGGAGGGACGGTGCATACAGAGGGTACCGTAATGTAGCGTGTAGCGCAGGGGATCACCTTCACTACAGTAGCAATCTCAATAGGGCTTATTTTCTGGGGAGGGCTTATTTTAGAGGAATCTTACACAGTAAGGGGAGGGCTTATTTTCGGGATAGGTCTTATTATCGGGGAAACACAGTATTCAGAAAATTCCCTGTCTTCTGTTTCACCAGAATTGTCCCTCTTTTCTTCATAATTTCCTTCATAAGGGCTTTCCATCCCTCCTGAGATGACTTCTTTAAATGACCACTTTTAATGATGATGATGATGACAACAGAGATACACAGACACATATATATGTAAATATATATGAAATCATATTTCATATCTAAGTCTAAGAAAAACCTTGTGAAGTAGATAGTTACAGGTATCATTATCCCTATTTTACAGGTAAGGAAAATGAGATAGGTAAAGTGACTTTCTCACAGTCGCACTCAGTGGCATAGCAAAGTACTGATGAAAGCAGCTCCCTTGGGAACAATAACAGATTGACTAAAAAACAAATGATCCCCCATCATCAAAGAGACCTTTTAAGGAATTAGTATAGCACAACCCAATCAGTAACTGGGGGCCTGCTTGCATGAAGGAAACATACAAGGGAGGCTTCCCGTTTATCACATTTGTTTTATGTGAAAAAGGTCTTTGCAGAACCTTGACAAACTTCACATAAATACATATCCTAATATGTCTGGAATGGCCCTCTTCCCACATCACTATCTTGGTCTGCTAACATCTTATCCATCCATCAAGCCCCAGCTGCAATGCCATCTTCATCATGAAGGCTTCTCTGCTTCTCCAAGTATATGAGTCCTTTCTCATCCAAAAGTATTCTACATTCCTCTTATGTATTTAGCATATTCTAATTCGTTTTTCATTTATCACTATTCCTATCCTATTTCTCTCTCTCGATTGTAAACTCCTTAAAGTTAAAAGGCATGCCTCATCTGCCTTTGTATACACCACTGCCTAGCCTAATGTACTACATCTATTAAATGTTAATAATTATTTGTTTCAATATAGATTTGCTATTAAACAACTGACCTATCCTTGAATAATTCTATATTTATATTCTGCACCATATATTTTGTTACATGATGATGAAACAGTGCTGGAAGAAACTTGAGAAATCATCTAATTCTACTCCCTCATTGTACAGAAGAGGAAACTGAGGCCCAGAGAGAGTAAGTGACTTAGCCAATATCACACAGATAATAAACAGAGCTAGGATCTAACCCTAAATCTTTTCACTACAAACCATCTATTATTTATTCTATGTGATGCTGCCTTTCAAAACTGACCTGAACCCTCAAAGTGCACTCAAAAGGTCTAATTAAACTAACTTACATTTTTGTTGGTCTGGTATTAGTATAGGATATTGGTTTAACAATCATATATATTTTCATTATATATGTGCTATTGATGCCAGAAACTTGAGGCACGGAATACTTTCCACCTATAAGTTGTTTGATAACCATCATCTTAAAGTTATTCAACACGCTGTATTTCAGGAGATAGAAGAAAAGATATGGTTCTTGGGATGATAAACCCAGTTCCAGATTGCTCCTCCAAAATCAACAATTCAACTGGCATGTAGCCACTAACATGCTAAAATATCATCTGCAAGACAGAAAAGAAACTAGTCAGTGAGTTCAGAATTCTGCCTACCAGAATTCCAAACTACATTCTGAAGACTAAAAATATGACACAGATGGCCAGAATCAGAAGCCACCATTACCTTTTCCTCCATTTCTCACATCCAAACCTTCACAGTGGGAAGACCATTTGTCAAGACCTACCACCTGGGACAGCAACTAATCAAGCATTCCCAAGGCAGGTGTCAGTGCTATTTATTCCAATCACCCCTCTATACATAACTTCCTCCTCCTCCCCCCAAATTCTTAGTCACCTTCTGCCTGCTGACACGAAACCTTATTCAAACATAGCATAGTAAAAGAGTTTACAAACATTGGGGAGAGCGGCAGCTTTTCAAATCTTTTTAGAAGGTTTGCTCAAGGTTCTAGCATAATGCTTTTTCTTTGCTGGTTCTAGGTTTTAATATATTCAGCAAAAAAAAAATTTTCCCCTAATTCTATAAGAAATATTTAAGAACACTATTAGATCAATATTAAATGTACCAGTAGAGTGCTGGGCCTGGAGTCAGGAGGACCTGAGTTCAGATCCGGCCTCAGACACTTAACACACACAAACAAAAACCTAGCCGTGTGACCAAGTTACTTAAACCAAATTGCCTCCAAAAAGCAAGAAAAAAAAAATTATATGTGCTATCTACAAAATTTGAAAGTCTTAGAAGTTATGTGATTTGTAGAATCCTAGAATTCCAAAACAGGAAAGGATTAAAAGATAATTATGTGGGCGGCTGGGTTGCGCAGTGAGTAGAGCACCGGCCCCTGAGTCAGGAGGACCTGAGTTCAGATCCAGCCTCAAACACTTAATACAAAAAAAACCTAGCCATGTGAACTTGGGCAAGTTACTTAACCCCAATTGCCCTCCAAAAAAAAAAAAAGATAATCAAGTATATATTCCAGGGCTAAAGTATCAATTATGGATATGACATCTCAAAAAGGAGTCATCCAGGTTCTGGATGATAGGGAATTCACACTATCACAAGAAAGCTTGTTTTATTTCTGAGAAGTTCTAATAGTATTTTCATCTAGTGAACTTTTTTTGGAATTCAAAGTATTTAGCAAAAATGTTTCCATTTTTACTTTATCTTTCAGGAAACAGCGCAGGTCAAGATCTCTGGTTTTAATAAATAATTCATTTCAGGCACTAGGTTAGCACTTATCAGGAAAAAGATGGCTTTATCCAATTACTTGTAAGGCTATTAAGTGAAAACTGGATTAGATTTGTTGTTCTATATCCCAAAGTGCAAAACTAAGAGTAAAATTAGATGTTGTTGTTTTTTTTTTAAGTAGGAGTACTCTTTCACTAGGGTAGAAGTTGCAAAAAGGTAGGTTTGGTTTGATTCAAAGAAAAACTGCCTAATAAATAGGCCTATCCAAACATGGAATGGGTTGCCTTATAAGGAATGAGTTCCCTCAAAGCTGAAAGTATTCAAGTAGTGTCCATGACAACTGGTCAAGAATCCTGACAGGTATGGGTCTCAGTTAGGAGTTGATCCAGATTCCTTCATTCCTTTCCAGGCTGTACTGCTGACTCTCCTGGACTTTCTCTAAAATGACCCTAGGAAAACTCTTCACCCTCAAAGTTCCCTCCACCCCTGAACTTCATAAGAAGGATATACCCACCACTCCCATTCCCACTCCCTCTAATTGTCTGCTTTCCTCCCAGAATCTCCATTTTTAAGGAGGAGGCCCAGGTCAGACATGTCTTTATTGGTCTATAGGCAGCACTCCTGAATCTCTGGACTTCCCTCTACAATGTCCCCATGTCTGTTATCCCCAAGCTGGGCAGGTTCCCCTTTGATATGTCCTCTTCTCCCACTGGAATAGAAGCTCCTTAAGGCAGATGTTATATTGTTATCTGCTTATATTTGCATTTCCATCCATCACTTAGCAGAGAGGCTCAAACACAAACAAAAACACACACACACATGCATACACACACGAGCATGCACACACAAACACAAGCTATATATAAGATAAACAGGAAATAATTAACAGATGGAAGGCACCAGAATTAAGAGAGGTTAGAAAATACTTCATGTAGAAAGTGGGAGTTTAATTAGAATTTGAAGCCAGGGAAGTCAGTAGACAAAGATGAAGAAGGAAAGCATTCCTGGCATGGAGTAGAAACAGAGAAAATGGCCAAAGCTGAGACATGGAATACTGAATTCATGAAACAGCTAGGTGGCTGAAGAGTATGTAGTGGGGAGTAAGGTGTAAAAAGACTGGAAAGATAAGAAAGGACTAGGTTATGAAGAGCTTTGTATGTCAAAAAACAATTTTGCATTTGATCCTAGAGGTGACAGGGAGCCACTGGAGATTATTGAGTAGGGGGTGACATTGGTGCACTTGGCAGCAGTGTGGCTGTTCATTTATCACCCTCAAGGGAAAAAATTATTTTGAGCTGGAGGGGATGTTAAAGATGATCTAATCCAATTCCCTCATTTTACAAAATTGAGGCCCAGGGAAGTAAAGTAATTAGCTGAATAAAGCAGTATAGATAGAATTTAAACTTATATCCTCTTACTTTGATATTTTTATTTAAATTTTTAAAAATTAAAACTAGATGCTCTTTTTATAGTAACACTAAACAGACCAGAGTTTGGGTTTCTCTGTCACTTACTAACCATATGGACAAGTAACTTATTCTTTCTAAGTCTCGTTTTGTCATTTTTACAATGGAAATATAATCACAAATCACAGGATCTTAGATTTAGAGCTTGAAGGTTCTCAGAGGTCATCTAGTCCAAACCTCTCGTTTTATTCATGAGGAACCTGAGGCCCAGAAAGGATAAATGACTTGCCCAAAGTCACAAAGCTAGCATGAAGCAGAACTGGAATTCAAGCCCAGGTCTTCTGACTCCAGTATTCTATGCTGGCTTCACTTACCTACCTCACATAATATTATAAGGAAAGCAATTCACAATCCTTATTAATATGATTTATTATTATTACACAATTTTTGCATATGATGAACAACCCCATAGAAAAATAGGGATTCATTTTCCACTTTTTTTTTTCCTATATGGATAGTCAAACAATCTGATCTGGATGATTATGGATCTGTAATGATAAGGAACTCAATGCAATCAGTAAAATGTCACCTGCAGATAGATGACAGCCTCTAGAAAACCTCACCATCTTTAAGGAATCCTCTTTGTCTTAAGAGTCTGTGCCAGTGCTTCTTCATGACAAAGTCAAACACCTTTGGTAAGTGTATATCTCCCTGTCTTAATCTTTGTCTGATGAGAATAATAATCAGAGGGTCACTGAAAAAAGTTATCTCTGCTGCTTCAACTTTCAAGGTGTTTTGTATGATTTTGACATGTGGATAGACAACAGAGAGAGTTTGCCCATAACTACATGTCTCGGGACAGACATTGTAAATGGACAATCAATTGGACTCTGGATTGAATAGAAAGATGAGGAAAATAGGCTGGGAAATGAGAGTTCCAGAGTCACTTTGGAAAAAATGCCCATTTTTTTCACATCATTATTCTTCTAGTGATGATGTACATCTCATCCAAAGGATAATGGCGAGCAACCAGGTAAGCTTGGTCAGGTTACAACAAATTACAAAGCAGGAAGTATGGAGGCACAATGAGGGGAAGGATATCAGAGCAATGTGTGATCAGAAGGGGAAAGAAAAAAATGGGGTCTAGTTACACTGCAAGACCAAGAAACTACTGGTGGACATCAGGAATATGCTCCGTTTGGTATCCACGTACTATGAAGAAAATTGAAGGCCTCTGATTGACTCTCCTGTGATAATTTCTGTCTTTGCACAGTGTCTAGCAATGTAACAGACTTTAACAAATGCTTATGAATTAACTGAATTAAATAAAATGGGAAAAGGAGACTTACCATCATTTAGATCTTGCAGGAGATTTTCCTGACAGGAGAAATCCAATTTTACTTTGATATTTACAGTGAATGTTGCTGTCTTTCCTGGTTGTAAGGGAAACTGTGCGAGTGTTTCTTCCAGTTTCCAACTCAAAAAGTCACCATACAGTTTTTCTAGAAAAGTAAAATATACACGATAATTTTAGGGAGAAAATGTGTCACTGTTTAACAATGACCAAGTAAAATGAAACGTTATTTTATGCAAAGGGAAGTGCAACACAATTTAACAATCATTTATTAAGCATCATATATTTTTCAGGCACTATGCTGGGCACTAGAAATACATAAATGAAATATAATACAGAGTCCCTGTCCTTAATGAACTTATGATAGTGAGGCAAGAATAGGAAGAAAAATTAAAAAGTGATAGTCCCAAGGGCTTAGAAAAGTATATGATACCCAAAAGAATTTAGGAGAAAACTAGGACCAATAAGGAGACATTAAAGAAAAGCAAGCAAATAATCTAAGGAAAAATGTATGCAACAAAAAAGGGACATTCAAGGATGGAATGAATGAGCTACTTCTGTGTGTAATCCCAGTCACTTCTGAAGGTCTGCTAGAGAAAATAAGACTTGAGGGGAGAATGAAAGAAGTCTTAAAGTATTTGAAGGGCCATCAACTAGAAGAGGGATTTGAATTTCTCCATTTGCACCCAAAGGTCAGAACTAGTAGCAATGGATAAAAGTTGGAAAGAGGTAAATTTAGGATACAGGAAGAGTCATTCAAGAGTGGAATGGACTGCCAAGGGATAAAGTAGATTCTTCCTCATTGGAGGTTTCCAAGAAAGAGTTATATAACTAACCCCATGTTCAGTACATTTTTTTATAAGGGAGTTGTTTTTTTTTTTTAAAGAAGGGATTATTTTTAAAATAAATTTACTTATTTTTTTTTTAGCTTTCAACATTCATTTCTACAAGATTTTGAGTTACAAATTATCTCCCTGTTTTTCCCCTAACCCCCACCCCAAGAGAGCAAGTATACCGAATACCCCTTCCCATAATCTGTTCTCTTTTATGTCCTCTCCCATCCCTGTCCCTTATTTTCTAGTAGGGCAAGATAGATTTTTCTACCCCATTGCCTGTATATTTAATTTCCCAGAAACATGTAAAAATAATTTTTAACATTTGTTTTTAAAACTTTGAGTTCCAGATTCTTTCCCTTCTTCCCTCCTTACCCACCCCTACTGGGAAGACAAGCAATTCAATATAGGTTGAACATGTGTAGTTATGCAAAACGTTTCCATAGTAGTTATACTGTGAAAGACTAACTATATTTCCCTCCATCCTATCCCACCCCCCATTTATTCTATTTTTGCCTTTGACTCTGTCCCTTTCCAAAAGTGTTTGCTTCTAACTACCCTCTCCTCCAATCTGCCCTCCCTTCTATCATTCCCCCCTTATCCCCTTCCCCCCTACTTTCCTGTAGGGTAAAATTAAAGTACCCAATTGAGTGTGTATGTTATTCCCTCCTTAAGCCAAATCCAGTGAGAGTAAGGTTCACTCATTCCCTTTCACCTTGCTGCTCTTCCCCTCCATTGAAACAGTGTTTTTTTGCCTCTTTAATGTGACAATTTACGCTATTCTATCTCTCCCTTTCTCCTTCTCCCAATATATTCCTCTCTCACCTCTTAATTTTATTTTTTAGATATCATTCCTTCATATTCAACTCATCTTGTGCCCTCTGTCTATGTGAAAATCTAAGAAAAATGCAAACGCAGTGTTACCTGAGCTCCAAAAAGAAGTAGGTCTTTCCCAGACAGGGAGGGGTGTGAGAAGAATGGAACAGAAACTCATGGAAGGAGAAGGTAAATGGCAGGAATTCAATCAATAAAGTAGAGGAGGGTATTTCAAGCATAAAGAACAGCCTGATCAATGAAATAGAGGCAGGAATCAATCAACAATTTATATATATATGTGTGTGTGTGTGTGTGTGTGTGTGTATGTATGTGTGTGCATATATATGTATGTGCGCATGTGTACTTGCTGTGCTAAGGGATGGGGTTACAAAAAATAAAAATAAAAGTAGCCCATGTCCTCAAGAAGCTTATATTCCAACAGAGAAGATAGCATGAACACGAATCAGTACATAACAAGATACATACAGCATATGTGCCAGATAACCTTCGAGGAGAAGATATTATTTTTTTTAAAGCAATTAGGGTTAAATAACTTGCTCAAGGTTACACGGCCAGTTATTTTTGTGTGGATGCTGAGTATCTGAGGCCAGAACCAATCCCGGGTCTCCTGACGCCAGGGCCGGGGCTCTTACTCACTGTACCACCTAGCCGCCCCTGAGGAAAAGATATTATGAGATAGGAGAAACAGGAAAGGCCCTTTTCAGAAGGCAGCACTTGAGCTAAGAGGCAGAAGTGAGAAAGGGCCGCACTATTTTCAGTCAATCAGCAAGCGCTTATTAAGTGGCACCATGCTAGGCATTAGGGATATAAAAAAGGCAAATATACTGTTACTGTTCTCAAGGAGGTCACATTATGATGGGGGAGACATGTAAAGAACTAAGAACATTCATAATCTATACAGGAGGAAGGCAGTCTCAGATGGAAGATGACAGTAGCTGAGGGATGCAGGAAAGACCTTCTATGAAAAGTGGGATCTAAGCTGAGTCTTAAAAGTGGCCAGCAGAGTTAACAGGTGAGGAAAAACATTCCAAGCATGGAGGACAACCAGGGTAAAGGCACAGATTTGGAAGAGAGTCCAGCAGCAGCAGTGGGACAGCCCCATACCAGGGATCCTCCTCTCCAGGCACTGAGGCCTCTTAGGCTGTGGGGTCTGCAGAGCTGAGGAGGGATGGGGCCACTCAGAACCCAGGAGAGAGGGGTCTACAACATGATACATTTAGAGACATTTATGTGAGAACTAGTATAGTTAGATGACAGAGTCCATAGAAGGGACTAAGTATAAGAAGACTAAAAAAGTATGAAAGGGGGGCGGCTAGGTGGCACAGTGAATATAGCACTGACCCTGGAGTCAGGAGGACCTGAGTTCAAATCCTGCATCAGACACTTAACACTTACTAGCCATGTGACCTTGAGCAAGTCACTTAACCCCAATTGCCCTGTCTTCCCCCCTCCAAAAAGCAAAAAAAAAAAAGTATGAAAGTGTTTAGAGTGAAGAGCTTTCAATGCCAAATAGTACTTTATATTTGCTCTTAGAGGCAACAGAAAGTCACTGGAGCTTACTGAACAAAGTAACAGAGGCAGACTTGTGATTTAGGAAAATAACTTGAGCATCTAGCCACGTGGGGGACATACTAGAGTGAAGAAAAAGCAATTCAAAAGCTATTCCAATAGTATGAGCAACAGACAATGGGAGCCAGACATGTAAGCTGAAGGAATCAGAAGGAACTGAGGGAATCTGAAAGATGTGAGAGATGTTGGTGATGAATAAATAAGACTTGGCAACTAACTGGATAGGTGAAGGAGAATGAAGAGTTAAGAATGGTTTTGAGATTGCTAACCTGGGTCCTCAGAATGTAAGCTGACAAGGGCACCAGGACAGTGTAGGAAGGAGAGAGAAGCAGGTGCAGCACAGAATCCTGTGTGCAAGCACCCTAGCATACCCAGGATGGCTGGTAGCTCAGATTCTTTGATCTGCTTTTCTAAAGGAAAGCAACTCAAAAAGGGTTAACAATCTTACTTTAATCAATCAAACACATATATTTACCTACTTCAGCATCCTGAACTTCAGGGAATACAAACAGAAGTTACAAGAGAAAATAATACATTTCAGCGGACAGGGCTTCCAGCTGTCTGACCATTATATCTATGCCTAGTTGGTCACCAGAGAGAAAAACACCAACATCTGGGTTTTCAAGGCAGTGGCGGGGGAAACTGCTGAACAGCTGCCCAGAGCCTCATCTGGCCAAATCACACAACTCTTCCCAAAGTAAGCCCCGAAACAAAACCCCATCTCAGAGGTATATATAGCCTGCTCCAGGGTCAGAGAATATCACAAACCTCCTGACCCACTTGACTACAAAGTAACAAAAGTTGTGCCTTCCTGAAAAACAAGCCTCCCACAACAGGCTCCTGGTGAGCACATTCAGCCTATTAGGGGGCAGAGTATATTTTCAAATCAGGAAAGGTCCTCAAATTCAATTTAGGCTTTTTAAGGGGCAGGAAAGATCTTCAAATTCCCATTACCATTTCAGCTACATACTTTAGAGAGTGGGATATGGATAGATTTCCAGTGAAGAAGACTGAGGAAAAGCAATAAGATAAATAAGAAAGAAACCAAGGGAGAGTAGCCAGAAAAGAGTAGGGAATATCCATGACTAAAGAGTGGTCAATAGTGTCAAGGCAAAAAAAGGTGAGGCCTGAGAAGAGATTACCAGGTTTTGCAGAAAGCAATATCAGTTGACTGAGCAAGTAAGAAGCCAGATAATGATGTAATCAGGAAGGACTTAGAGACATACAGGTATCAATAGATAACTTTTGCCAGCTTTGAAAAGGAGGAGAAACAGCATCATCCTCACATATAAATATTTTGTTATCAACTGCTAATACTGACAACAGCTTAAGGAGATAGTTCAGTCCAATAAAGGTTTTTTTAAGGCTAGAAGAGATATGTTCATGTTTTCAGGCAGCAAGAAAAGAAACAGTCAATAGGGAGAGACTAACAATTAGAGGGGAAGGAATGAAATGGTTGTGAGAGTGATCTGGTAGAGAAAATGGGAGGGAATGGATACATGTAGAGAGGCTCACCTTGATGAGGAGAAAGGCCGCCTCTTTATCTGACTAGAGTAAAAGAGAAAATCCTAATATGACATTTCCTAACCCCTTATTCTAGTTACTCTGTTCTAAGCAGGCTCCAGTTTGTCAAGCTCATCCAACCTGTAACACCTAGAAGATGACACAGTATTAAGTATGGTCTGGCTACAGCAGAACACAATAGGACTATTTTTTCCCAAAATATGAAAGACATCTCTCTCTCTC
>NW_027187460.1:6506119-6591852 GCF_028583685.1 Petaurus breviceps papuanus | reverse complement strand
CTCTCTCTCTCTCTCTCTCTCTCTCTCTCTCTCTCTCTCTCTCTCTCAATCTCTCTCCCTCTCCCTCTCTCTCTCATATGTATAAGAGAGAGATCAGTTAACAAAGTTTGCATTTCCTTTTTTTTAATCCTTCTTACCACAATGCTGGCTCACATTAAGCCCATTGGCAACTAAAGTCCTCATATCTTTTTTCACATGGACTTTAATTAGGCTAGGCCTCAATAATCTTGCACTCAAGTAACTAATTTCTCAAATTCAGATTTTAGTAGGATAATGATTAATTCAAATTTATATAGTGTGTTATAGCTTAAAAAGTATTCTACCTTGAATATATAAGCTCCTTAAGAGTAAGGATTGTGTCATTTCTTGTACTTGTATCCCTAGCACAGTGACTGGCACATAATAGGTGTTTGACAAATGCTTGTTGATTGATTACCCATCCACCACATAAGGTAAATACAATTGTTATACCTATTTTGGAAGTGAAAAAAACTGAGGCCTAGAGAGGCTATGTGATTTTCCCAAGTTCACATAGCTAGCAACTGTCAATGAAGACACAAATAGAGATGTCATAAAACCATTATTCCTTTGACCACACCCCTCTGGGTTTATAATGTGTTATACTTTATCCCATCACATTTTAAGCAAGTGGCAGAGGTTAAACTTTTTTTTTGAAGGGACGAAGGCAGGTAAACTGGGGTTAAAGGACTTGCCCAAGGTCACACAGCTAGTAAGTGTTTAAGTGTTTGAAGTCCTGACTCCAGGGCCAGTTCTCTATTCTCTGAGACACCTATCCACCCCTAGGCTAAACGTTTTCTATAATTATTTACTATGGGCACACAGCATCACTTCTTAGTGCCTCCAAAACTGTATTGTGGGAGCACTGGTCTTAGAGCCAAAGACCTTGGTTCAAATCCAAGCTCTGCTAAATTATGCTTAATTACAGACAAATCACTTCACATATCTCAGACTTAATTTCTTATTCTATAAATGAAGAATGATAAAGCTTGCATCATCCAGTTCTAAGGGTTATGAAAATGATTTGTAAAACTGCATATTGGATATGGAAAGAATTATTATGCTTATGTATTTTTGCTGATTTAACAGTAAAAATTCTGAGCATGTAACATTACCTCTAATCTAATGAAATATAGCTTATCCCTCAACCACCTAATCACCAAATGAGTTAATGCAAGATTGAGATAAATAGATGCCAGATTACATAAACTCAAGAAATAAAAATGTTTGGACAATCATCCCTGGGAGTTCTGCCTTCCCCAGAAACAGTGGAAGTACATACTGAGTTTGGTTTTTCTAAACTACCTATCCATCTGTTAGGCTAATACTAGTCAAGCCTTATCGCAAGGTCCTGATGCCAAGAGCAGCAGGCTTAGACCAGTGAAGAGCAAAGGTCCGCTCTGACACAAGACTCTACCCACTAGGCCATTTCTACTTCCACTGGTCCTATGTGATTGCTTATACTTAATAGAAGGTATTTGGTCATTCTTGGATGATTTTCCTATATACATACATACATCCACAAGGACAAACAAGAAGTTGGGGAATAGGGAAGGATGTTAAAGGAAGAAACAAAACTTTTAGGAATTTCTCCAGCTGACATCAAGAAACTGTTTATGACATCAAGTGAAAGGAATATAGTAGGAAGGCAACAGACAAGTGATTCAGAAGGACATGATTTCTGCCTCTAACAATTTATGTTATTTTAAGAAAGTCATAACTCCTGTGGCCTCGGTTTTCCCATAACTAAAGTGAAGGGGTTGGCTTTAATAATACCTGAGTTCCATTTCAAATTTGAAACACTTCATTTCAATAAGAACTCACATTTGCAAAGAGCTTTGCAAACCTTAAAGTGCTTTCCTCACAAACCTGTTAGGTATTACAGCTATCATCCCCAGAGTCAGTTAAGTGATTCAGAGCACTGTGTCTGGAGTCAAGAAAACCTGAATGCAAATCCAACCTCAGACACTGACTAGTTTTATGACCCCGGGCAAGTCACTTAACCTCTGTTTGCCTCAGTTACCTCAACTAGAAAATGGAGATAAATAAGAGCACCTACCAAATAGGGTTGTTATGAGAACAAGATGTGGTCATATTTGTAAAGGGATTCACACAGTGCCTTGCACACGGGTACTTAGTAAATTCTTATTTCCTTCCAAATTGACAGAGGAGGAAGTTGAGGCACAGAGAGGTTAGATCACTTGTCCTTCTTAGGGGCAAATATGAACCCACTTCTCTCCTGACTCCTAATCCAGTGGAGGATATTCAGTACATTACATTCATTCCTAATTGAAATTCACAGGGAAGAAATTTTACTACATTTCTGTTTTGATATGATACAGAACAGTAAAAGTTATAATAATAATATCTATAATTTCCATTCCCAATGCTACTATCCTAATTTTTTTTTAATTCTCTGAGGAGCACATACACTAGAATGCTCTAATGGCTATAAACTAGTATACATTCTGCTTTAAGAAAAGGGAAAGAGTATATATATATTCTAGAGTACAGAGTGTGTATATACATATATATATGTATAGGTCTAGAGTATAGAGTGTGTGTGTGTGTGTATATGTCTACAGTATATATATATTCACTATGATTGGTCTCTTCAGTGGCTTACCTTACTTTGATCTTCTCCTGGACTTTGAAAAATTTAAGTCAGTTCAATTAAATGCAAAAAAAATTTTGGATTTTGGATAAAATTTGGATAAAAATTCAATTAAATAAAAAATTACCATTGCAATGCATTTATCTATAATACATTCATGACCATAACAATTATGAGAGAACTGATATCCACTGAAAGGAAAACCAAGTGCTAAACAGAAACATATCATAAGGGATATACATATTTTATAATATCACTTTGCTCTGATAATTCTGTGAGTCATCTTACAAGCTCCCTGAGATAATGGGCAGAACACCAGGTTGGCACATAAGAGGATGTAGGAGGTGGGCAGGACTTGGGAATCAGAGTCCTAGGGGCAAGAAAGAATAAGTTCTGCTTAATTCAGCCAACATATGCTTAGCATCTACTTAATGAAAGAAACTGAAAGGCACCTCTTCAATGACCAGATTTATATCTTGTACAAATGAATGACTCCTCTAACAAGTCTGGATCATTCTGAGTTCAAATGAGACGCGATACAGGAATTAGAGGTAGAGGGCACTATAGAAGTTATAGAGTCCAACCCTCTCGTTTATAGAAGAGGGGGGCTGAGGCCCCAAAATATTGAGTGATTTACCCATCTTCGTATGGATTAACAAATGGGAGAGTTGGAATGCAAACCAGGTCATTTTTTTTTTACTTTTTGGAGGGAGGAAGGTAGGGCAACTGGGGTTAAGTGACTTGCCCAAGGTCACACAGCTAGTAAGAGTGTCACGTGTCTGAGGCCAGATTTGAACTCAGGTCCTTCTGACTCCAGGGACTGTGCTGTATTCACTGTACCACCTAGCCTCCCTAAACCAGGTTTTTTGACCCCCAAATCAGCACACTTTGTTCTACAAAAGGATGTCTTAAAAAGAAAGCAATCAACTTTGAAGAGTGTAATTTTAGTAATGTTCCTGTCTGTTTAAATTGTTTTTCATTTCAAAAAAGAAGTATTTCAACTCTAAGATCAACTATACTTAAATGAACGATTAGATGTTCTCCAAGATTTGCTAGTGCCTGCTACTACTGAATGATGCCCAAGGCTGAATCAACCTTAAACAAATAGATTCAGACACCAGTTATTTTTTAATGAAGTACTGAAATAAAAAATATCAACTGTTGTTTAGATTTGGCTGCCAGGGACACATATCAAGTAAGACAACATCCCTACAATTCCTCCCCAAAATATAAGCAAATTTAAATACATTTCAAATACAATTAAATCACTACAACTACTTAAATACAAAAATAACAAAGAAATCAGTCATTTAGGTCTGACCAGAACCTTAGAGATCATCTAACTCAACCCTCTCATTTTTTTTTACTTTCTTTTTTTTCCTCTTTTTTTATTTTTTATTTTAAATCATTCAGTTCCACAAGATTTTGAGTTACAAATTTTCTCCACAATTTTCTCTACCCACCACCCCAAAAAAGCATTCCCACTGAATATCCTCTCTCCAATCTGTTCTCTCCCATATCATCCCCCATTCCCCCTTCAACTTTCCAGTAGGGCATGGTGGATCTCTAAGCCCCCCGGCCAATATACCTCATTTCCCAGTTACATGTAAAATATTAATTATAATATTTATATATAGTTTTAAAAATTTGATTTTAAAACTTTGGATTCCAGATTCTTTCCCTTTCTCCCTTGTCAATCACCTTCACTGGGAAGACAAGCAATTCAATATAGGTCATACATGAGTAGCTACGCAAAACATTTCCATAGTGGATATATTGTGGAAGAATGACTGTATTTCCCTATCCTATCTCACCCCCGACTTGTTGTATTCTCTACTTTGATCCTGTCCCTTTTCAGAAGTGGGTGCTTCCAACTTCCCTTACCCCCAGCCTGCCCTCCCTTCCATTATCTCCCCTCTCTTCCCCTTCCCCTCTACTCTCCTGTAGGGTGAGATACCCTATTTAGTGTGTATCATTCCCTCCCTGACGCAAATTCAATGAGAATAAGGTTGACCCATTCCCTTCTGCCTTCCTGTTCTTCCCCTTCATTGTTACAATTTTCCCTTGCCTCTTCTATATGAGAGTTTACCCCATTCTGTCTCTCCCCATCTCCTCTCATTATATTCCTCTCTCACCTTTTAATTTCACCTTTAAAGTATCATCCCTTCCTATTCAATTGGTCCTGTGCCCTCTATGTATACCTATAGACATATATACACACTCACATATGTATTCATATGCCCAAAAACCCTTCTATATAGACATATATATGTGTGTATACATTTACATACATATACACATATATACATTTCTATTCCCTTCAACTATTCTCATACTGAGAAAAGTTTCATAGATTACAATTATCATTTTTCCATGTAGGAATATAAGTAGTTCAACTTTGATAAGTTCCTTATGATTTCTTTTCCCTATTTATCTTCGCAAGCTTCTCTTGCTTCTTGTATCTGAATGAAAAATTTTCTATTCAACTCTGGTTTTTCATCCAGAATGCTTGAAAGTCCTCTATTCCACTGAATGACCATATTTTCCCCTGTAACATGATACTCAATTTTGCTGGGTAAGTGATTCTTGGTTTTAATCCCAGCTCCTTTTACCTCCAGAATATCATATTCTAAGCCCTTTGATCCCTCAACGTAGAAGCTGCCAGGTCCTGAGTTATCCTGATTGTGTTTCCACAATATTGAAATTGTTTCTTCCTGGATGCCTGTATTATTTTCTCCTTGATCTGGGAACTCTGGAACCTGCATATAATATTCCTAGGAGTTTTCTTTTTGGGATCTTTTGTGATCAGGGGACTCTTTCAACCTCTATTTTGACCTCTGGTTCCAAAACATCAGAGCAATTTTCCTTGAGAATTTCTTGAAGGATGATTTCTAGGTTCTTTTTTTTGATGATGGCTTTCAGGTAGTCTAATAATCTTTAAATTATCTCTGCTGGATCTATTTTCCAGGTCAGTGGTTTTTTTCAATGAGATATTTCATATTGCCTATTTTTTCACTTGTTTGGATCTGTTTCATAGTATCTTGATTTCTCATAAAGTCACTAGCTTCCATTTGCTCCAATCTAATTCTGAAGGGATGATTCTCCTTTTTGAGCTTTTGAAGATTCTTTTTCCATCTGGCAAATTAGGCTTTTTAAGGCATTATTCTCCTCGTTGGCTTTTTGAGCCTCTTTTGCCAATTGAGTTAGTCTATTTTTTAAGGTGTTATTTTCTTCAGTCAGGTTGTTGACTCTCATTTCATAATTTTCTTGCATTGTTCTCATTTCTTCCCCAATTTTTCCTCTACTTCTGTTATTTGATTTTCAAAATCCTTTTTAAGCTCCTCTATGGCCTGTAACCAACTCATATTTTTCATGGAAGTTTTTGCTGCATTAGTTCTGACTTCACTGTCTTCCTCCTTTTCCATGCTTTGATCCTTTTTGTCCCCAAAATAGGAATGTAAAGTTGGGTTGTTCTGTTTGTTTTGCTTCCTTTGCTTGATCATGTTGCCACTCAATTACTTGACTTTTGGGGCTTTTTGTCACAGTAGAACTATGCTACCAGAAATTGTAGCTTTATCCCAAATGCTGGTATTTTCTCAGCTGCCAAAGGCATTATTTGAGTGCCTTTTCTGAAGCCTCTACACACTCTGGCAAGCTGGTCACATACCCCAGGACCTCCACCCTGACAGCAATACAGATCTAAGCAGTTTAAAGCAAGAGCAATTACCCCTCAGACTGGTCACTTGGTCCCCCTACAATCTACAGACCAGGAGCTGAAACTGCCATGAGGAGATGGCTGCACAGCCACAGAGCCACAGCCACAGAGCCTCAGCCGCTTCTCAGCCCCAGGGCAAAGGCCAGATTGCACTCTGAATTCCCAGGTCCCAAAGTCCACACTGCACTGACCTCTCACTTTGTCCTTGGCATCTATGAGATAATAATTCTAGAAACCACCACAGCTTCTGGTGATCCGAAGTCCCTCCTGACCAGGGGCTAGCTAGCTAGCAGCTGGTCAGGCCGCCCTGGGGCTAAGACCTGCTGGCCTGCCAGACTGTCCTCGGTGGGAGGTTAGCTTCTCTGTGTCATTTTGTGGGTTCTGTAGCTCCAAAGTTTGTCTAGAGTCACTTTTTACATGAATTGGGGGAGGTGGGAGCTGGAGCTGCAAGGAAGTCCTGTTTCTACTCCACCATCTAGACTCCACCCCCAAGCCTCTCGTTTTTTAGATGAGGAAACTGTGAACCAAAGTGTAGTATGTTACATTTTTGGAGTCACCTTACAGGAAGAATAGTGAGAAGAAGGTGTCCAGGACAAATGGGAGAACTAGAGATGATACTATATGGGAATAAAAGGAAGTAAATGTGAGAGTTTAGCATGAGAAGAGAAGACTTAGGGATACATATGACAGTCAACTTTTTGAAAGTCTGTCACATGGAAAAATGATGTATTCAGATGTCTCTAAAGGATAGAACTAGGAAAAATGGGTGGAAATTGCTGAAATTAAGATTTCAGTTTAACATAAGAAAAATCTTCCTAACAATTAGAGCTGGCTAAAAGTAGAATGGGAAAAGGAAAAGTAAGGTCTCTCTCAGTGGTAATTTTCAACTAAAGACAGGATAAGCCTCTTGTGAGTGATAGTGTAAAACAGATCTCATGCTTTATTTAGGGGTTAGGCGATATATCTTCTGAGGCCCTTTTCAACTTGGAATCTGTAAGAGGGAAAGTGATCTGCCTAAATTTATATAGAAAATGGGCCTTCGGAATTACCACTATGGAAGTGTTTGACTTTCACCTAAAAGGTTAAACCAAAGGAATCAAGAGAAAGAATTACTACATGGTCAAGAGAAATAAATCACAGATTTAGAGCTAGAAGGAATCTCAGGGGTTATGTAATCCAACTCTCTCATTTTACATGTAGAAAAACTGTGGTTTTCCCATGGTCAAAATGCAGCACTAAAGTAATCATGCTTTTGTCCCTGACAGATGTGCCTTTAAAAAAAATTCTGGAAGAAAGGCAAGGTAGATAAAGAATTATGACCTTGCCTCCTTAGTTAAACCTTTTGGTCTGGATCAAATAAAATTGCATACTAAGACAAAGGGGATCATGGAGTATCTCATTCCAAATTACATAGTTATCTGTAACAGAGGGCTCCAAGGTCCACACTGACAGAGGGGTTGGGGGGAGGGGCAGAGAAAGATTTAATGGGGCAAGGGGGATGGAGAACTCTGCCTGCTTTTATTAGCAGGTTATGGTGGCTATGACTAAAAAGTTATCACTTTGTTCTTATCCTAAAGAGATTCTAATCACTATACTCTGAGATTGAAGATAAGATGTCAAAGGTATCCCTGAAGAGATGGACCTAAGACAGTAAGAATAAGCACTCTGCAGTTACCTGAGCAAATTCAGTTGACACTACATGCTCAGTAGTGACTATAGGAACAGGAGAACAAGATACCCAACAGCAGCAAAGCAGCTCATCAAGGGGGACTACTTGCACTATAGATATTAGAAGATAAGCAGAGACCAGAGAACATTGCTCAGAAAAAGTCGACTGAGAACAGCTTCATATCACTATACCATGAAAGACATGGCCTAACCTGGACCTTATTCCCTGACCCAGGAGCAGGAACCTGGCACCCATTGATATGTATGCCCCTTTGTATGATTCTTATGTACACAGATTCCATTAATGGTATATTGATGAGAGAGTGTGACCTCAGTTTATAGTCGGTTGTGAGTTTTCTTGCTATGTTATTTCATATTTTCACCTTTCCTATGACTAACTAGAGAAAAACATGTGGCATCTCATAAGCTATAGTTTTCAATGGATGTGGTCCCACAGAGAACATTGAACATGGAGTACCTCTTTTGGCAGTCTAACATGTGAGAAAGGGTATTACATAATACCCTTTGGTATTACATAAAGATGAGATTGAAGGCCAAAGAGGTATGATATAAAGAAAATAACAGGGGGCGACTAGGTGGCACAGTGAATAGAGCACTGGCCCTGGAGTCAGGAGGACCTGAGTTCAAATCTGGCCTCAGATACTTAACACAAAAACTTAGGCGTGTGACCTTGGGCAAATGTCTTAACTCCAATCGCCCTCCAAAAAGCAAAAAAAAAGAAAGAAAATAACAGGATGACACATAATAGAGATCTGAAAATGGCATTCATAATTATAGAAATTGTAATGGCCAGTATGCCAATCATCCTCACCTAATCTATAATTTACAATTAGTTGTGCATAAAAAGCCCCATGGTATTAATTAAAGTGTATTTTGCTTTGCCTGAAAATAATTTATTCTGCATTTGCAGTCACTCTCAAACTATAAAAATATTCAAATTTAAACCATAAGTCCATTTTGGCCATGTCAACATGGGATAGATCATTAAGTGGAACATATTATAGAATTTTTTTTTGGTTTTTTTTGGAGAGCAATTGGGGTTAAGTGACTTGCCCAAAGTCACACGGCTAGTAATTGTGTCAAGCGTCTGAGGCCAGATTTGAACTCAGGTCCTCCTGACTCCAGGGCCGATGTTCTATTCACTGCACCACCTAGCCACCCCTAGAACTTTTTTAATGTGCCTACAAAGAACTACCACTATTGAAGATAATAGCAATACATATTTACATTGTACTTTAAGGCTTAGCTTTTTTCCTACAATAATCCTGTGACATAGCTCATAGGACCATAAGATTTAGAGCTTAAAGCGACCCTAGAGAAAATTAGTAAAACCCCAGTTCAGGGTTATAATGGTGCTAAATTGCACAGCAAGTATTTGAACCTAGATGCTTCATTCAATTCCAGCCCTCTTTATTCTAGACCACACAGAATTACTAATTACATTTTGCAATGGAGTTGAGGTTCAGAAGTTCAGTGATCTGTGAATCAACTAGCAAAGGTTTAGTTCAATTAAATAAATATTTGTTAAGTAAATATATGTATAGAGTACTGTACTAGTAACTCAGGATAAAAGATAAAAATGAAATTGACCTTCCCCTTGAGGAGCTTATATTCTATTTGCCTCATCAGTCATCTGAAACTGTTCTTTCCAAAGTTGTCAATGATGACTTAAGTTTAAATCCAATGCCTCTTTCTCAATCCTCACATTTCTTGGCTTCTCTACACTACTTGACACTGTTAACTACTCCCTCTCTCTGGATGCTATTTTCTCCCTGGATTTTCATGACACAGCTTTCTCCTGGATTTCTTCCTACCTCTCTCATTGTTCCTTCTTGGGATCTATGGATTCTTTTCTGGATCATCATCCATGTCCTACAACTATGCATGCATATATCCTAAGACTCTGTCAGGATCTCTATTCTCTGCTTTTCCTACACTCTCTAAGTAATCTTGTCAATTATCAGTTCAACTATCAGCTCTTCACAGAGGTCTCCCAGATCTTTATATCCAACCTAGCCTCTCTTCTGAGCCCCTGTCCTACACAATACTGGACATCTCTGAATGGATGTCTTATAGACAACTTAAAATAATCATGTCTAAAACAAAATTCATTATCTTTTCTTTTTTTTAAATGCTTTATCAACTTCTGATTTACATCATTCGTTTCTGCCAGATTTTGAGTTACGAATTTTCTCCCCGTTTTTCCCCCACCCATCCCCCCAAAACAGCAGTCCCACAGGATATCCCCACCTCCAATCTGCTCTCTCCCATATTTTCTCCCATACCCATTTTGACTTTTCCAGTGGATCTCTATGCCTCAGTGCCTGTATATCTTATTTCTTAATTACATGTAAGATGGTATTAATAATAGTACATATATATACATACACACACATATATATATATATATTTGAATATTTGATTTTAAAACTTTCAATTCAAGATTCATTCCCTTCCCTTCCTGCCACCCACCCCCACTGGGAAGACAAGCAGTTTAGTATAAGTTGTACATGTGTGGCTAATGCAAAACATTTCCATAGTAGATATATCGTAAAAGACTGAATATATTTCCCTCCCTCCTATCCCACATCCCACTTGTTCTATTCTCTACTTTGATCCTGTCCCTTTTCAAAAGTGGGTGCTTCCAACTTCCCTCCCCTCCAGCCTTCCCTCCCTTCCATCATCCCCGCTCTCATCCCCTTCCCCCCCCTATTCTCCTGGAGGTTGAGATCCCCTATTTAGTGTGTATTTCACAACCTCCTCAAGCCAGATTCAATGGGAATAAGGTTGACCCATTCCCTTTTGCCTTCCTATTCTTCCCCTCCTTGTAACCATTTTCCCTTGCCTCTTCTGTATGAGATAGTTTGCCCCAATCTGTCTCTCCCCATCTCCTCTCATTATATTCCTCTCACCTCTTAATTTCACCTTTTAAGTATCATCCTTTCCTGTTAAATTGGTCCTGTGCCCTCTATCTATGTATACCTGTAAACACATATACACACATTCACATATGTATTCATATGCCCATATACCCTCATATATAGACATATATATATATATATTTCTAATCCCTTCAACTACTGAGAAAAGTTTCATAAGTTACAATTATTGTTTTTCCATGTAGGAATGTTAATAGTTCAACTTTGATAAGTTCCTTATGATTTCTTTTCCCTGTTTACCTTCTCATGCTTCTCTTGCTTCTTGTATCTGAATGTCAAATTTTCTATTCAACTCTGGTTTTTTCAGCAAGAATGCTTGAAAGTCCTCTATTCCACTGAATGACCATATTTTCCCCTGAAACATGATACTCAGTTTTGTGGGGTAGAAGTTTGGTTTTAATCCCAGCTCCCTTGACCTCCGGAATATCACATTGCAGGCCCTTCGATCCCTCAGTGTAGAAGCTGCCAGATCCTGGGTTATCCTGATTGTGTTTCCAAATTGTTTCTTCCTGGTTGCTTGTAATATTCTCTCCTTAATCTGGGAATTCCAGAACCTGGCTATAATATTCCTAGGAGTTTTCTTTTTGGGATCCTTTTCAGGAGGTGATCAGTGGATTCTTTCAACCTCTATTTTGCCCTCTGGTACTAAAACATCAGGGCAGTTTTCTTTGAGAACTTCCTGGAGGATGCTTTCTAGGTTCTTACTTTGGTCATGGCTTTCAGGTAGTCCAATAATTTTTAAATTATCTCTCCTGGATCTATTTTCCAGGTCAGTGGTTTTTCCCATGAGATATTTCACATTGCCTTCTATTCTTTCATTTGTTTGGATCTGTTTAACAGCATCTTGATTTCTCATAAAGTCATTAGCTTCCATTTGCTCCAATCTGATTCTGAAGCAATGACTCTCCTCAGTGAGCTTTTGAGATTCTTTTTTCATCTGGCAAATTCGACTTTTTAAGGCATTCTTCTCCTCATTGCCTTTTTGAGCCTCCTTTGCCATTTGAGTCAGTCTGTTTTTTAAGGTATTATTTACTTCAGTCAGGCTGTTGACTCTCATTTCATAATTTTCTTGTATTGTTCTCATTTCTCTTCCCAATTTTTCCTCCACTTCTCTCATCTGCTTCTTAAGGTCCTCTATGGCCTGTAACCAGATTGTATTTTCCTTTGAAGCTTTTGGAGCAGGAGTTCTGACTTCACTGTTTTTCTCCTGTTCCATGCCTTGCTCCTTCTTGTCCCCAAAATAGGAGTGTAATGTTGGAATCTTCTGTCTGCTTTGTTTCCTTTGCCTGCTCATTTTGCCACTCAATGATTTGACTTTTGGGCTTTTTGCCACAGAAGGACTCTGCCACCATATAGGGGAGTTTTCGTCCCAAACACTGGGGTTTTCTCAGCTGCCGGAGGTATTAGATGGGTGCCCTCTCTGAGGTCTCCACACGCTCTGGCAAGCTGGACACACACCCCAAGACCTCCACCCTAGACTGCAATCCAGATCCAAGCAGGTTAAAGCAAGAGCGATTACCCCTCAGACTGGTGCTTGGTCCCCCTACACTCTTCAGGCCAGGAGCTGAAGCCGCCACGTAACGCTGGCAGGCTGTGCTGGCATCTCACCAGTTTCTTGCCCCCAGGGGAAAAAGCCAGGCACTCCCACTTACTGGGTCCCAAAGTCCAGACTGCCAATTCATTATCTTTTCACAAAAAAATCCTCCCTTCCTCCTAACTTCCCTATTTCCATTGAGGACACCACTATCCTTCCAGTCACCCAGGTCTGCAACTTCAGAATCTCCTCAAGTCTTACCTTTCCCTCACCCCTCATATCCAAAACAATTTTCAAATCTTGTTGATCCTGACTTCATAATATGTCTTACATCCATCTCCTCACCACTCACATAGCTACCACTCTGGTTAAAGCCCTCCTCTCACCTGAATTACTGAAAGAGCTTCCTAAATGATCTCCATGCATCTATCACTCTCCTCTCCAACTACTACTAAAATGATATTTCTAAAGCATGGGTCTGACTATATACTCCCTTGCCCAAGAAGATTCAGACTTTCTAGAGTTCTTAAACTTTCTGTGTCATGAACACCTTTGGCAGTCTGGTGAAGCCTACAGGGATCTCTTTTTAAAATGTTTTTAAATACATAAAACACAGAGAATTACAAAGGAAGACAATTATATTTAAACACACTTTCAAAACAAAACAAAAAACAAGTTTATAGACCCCAGGTTAAGAACCCTACTTAGAATAAAATACAAACTCCTCTGCTTTTTAAAGATCTTAACAATCTGGCTCCATCCACCTTTTCAGGCTTATTGACTCTTACTCTCCACACACTCTTATGTTCCAGTCTACCTGTCTTACTTAGTACTCATATAATCATACATTTAGAGCCACAAGGAACCTGAAAGGTCATCAAGTCCAATCTCTTTATTTTACAGGTAAGGAAACTGAGTCTGAGACAGCTTAAGTGACTTGCCCAGGGTCACTCTGCTAGTAATTATCTGAGGCACATTCAAAACCAGGTCTTCTTGGCTCCAGGCTCATTGCTCTATCCATTACAATGCCATCCATACATGATAATGCATAGGTTGCTCCCCTTGCCCAGGATGTACAACCATATCATTACCCTTCCATGAATTTCTTGACTTCCTTCAGGAACCTTCAGATGATTCCCCTCACCCCCTCCCAGAAGCTAGCACAGTCTTGGTAATACATATATTTTGCAATTAGTTTTCTGTAACAATGTTGCTTTACCCCCCCCCCACTCCCACCCCACAGAATGAAAGCTCCCTGAGTACAGAGATTTTTTTATTTTGTGTCTTATATCTTCAGGACTGAGGTATAGCACTTGGTATGTTTTTTTCCCCCAGATCAGAAATGTGATTTCATTGGCACAAGAAACTCCCATGGAGAATCCCTCTAAAATTACAGATTGGCATCTACTCTACAATTTATAATCATAAAGAGGTGTCTGGAAGCACTGAGGTGTTAAATGACTTGCCCACTTAACCAAGCCAATGTGGGTCAGAGGGAGGAAGAACTTGAACCCAGTGTTTCCTAAATCCATGGTCCACTCTAACTACACATCCTCTCATATAATAGGCAACTTAGTAAAGACTTCTTGTTATTGTTAAACAAAGGGGGTGGGGGGAAGAAGCTGGAGGTAGGAACAGGGAAAAGGAGAAAAGCAGGCATCTCCCTCTAGTGTATAAGGGCTTTACAATCATACATGTGAATATTATTAATATTTCCATCCAAAATGGTCATATTTTGTTAAGTGTTATGATTATTTAGAAATTCATTTATGTAGAACATATTGCCTAACACCAAACAAGTATGGCTTTTACAGTATAAGGTGGAAATTTATGATCTGTTTGGGACTTTCTGATTGTAGAAAATGAAATCATCAACCTGCTCCTCAAGTTTTATGTAGTTATCAGATTCCAGGAGATAGACTCTAAGTTTCTATTTTTTGTTCTAATTGCTTTGACACATAATTAGCTGTGACTAATTAAATTTGAAGGGACAGATAGGTAGATAGATAGACAGACAGACAGATAGATAGACAGACAGATAGCTGAATGAATATGAACAAAAGACTATACCAAGATTGAGAATGAGGAGTGTATATATTAATGAATACATTAGGTATACCTAATTGCATTTTGTGACCTTTGTAACTTAATATTAAGTTACAAATTTACAACTGTACTATTAACAGTAACTTATTTCAATGCTCAAATTTTGTGCTAACAAATGATTCTAATTATAGCTATAATTTAACATTGATAACAGTCACTGAAAACTTTAATATTGTTGACCTTCTTCCAAACTGTTATCATTTGGTTTGAACTGAAAAGGTTCTTTAAACTGCAACTTTCATGAACAGGAAGAATAGCAAGCAGGCTCTTACCTCATCCTAAATACTTGTGGATTCCGATATCAACCCAACAGCAGGTATCCAAAAAGAAACAAAAAGACAGACAGACTAAGAGAAGATGAAGAAGTTGGAAGGAGTAGTGTACAACTTTAGGAAAACACAGTAAAGCACCATTACTCTGGTATTTTCTTTTCCTTTTTCCACAGAGACTTGATTGAAATTTCCCTCATGATCCATTCAATTCAATTCCATTCCTATCGCCTAAGAGTCTACAAAGTGTAAAAAGAAACCCACACCATCAGCAGTGTGTAAGACAGGTTGGGCTGGGGCAGAAGAGAGGCAGGAAGAGCAGGTCTTAAGCCTAGGTAATTAGGAGAAAGGGCATACCATTCACAGAAAGAAAGTTAGGAGCAATAACAATTGTGAAAGAGAGGGCTAGCGTAGTAAACAAATTATACAGAAAGTGTTTACCAACTTAAGCAAATTAGTATAAAGTGTTTTTAAAATATCCACTTCCAAGTAAACACCAGCCAACTTTTATATCTTACTCTGCCCCATCCCCAGCCAGTTCAGTTCTATTGGCATTCAGTAAATGACATCTACTGAAAAAAGGTAAATGTGAATAAATAACAGGAAGTTGACAAATATTTGCTGAAATGTTACCTATTCTCAAACTCAACTCAGATCCCAGCTTTCCCAGGAATCTTCTGGATCACAACTGCTAGTCCTTCCCACCCCACCACCACAATGGTATGAACCAGTTTTTCTCAAATTTTAAAGACACTTTTGTGTGACTCTCTATCCAATATACTTAGCATCGACAGGGGTTTCATCATGAATCACTGGATCAACTTGATGAGTTTACAAGCAATGTGAAACTTTATTGGGACTTTTTAATCTACCTATGATGGGTGTGGGTGTGTCCATATGAGAGTACTTTCCAACTCATTCCTCCTTCAGTGAGGATGACTGTGGTAGGTTCAGACTATTATGGGTCAGCATCATGCCTCTGAACTTGGTCTATTAAATAGAACCACAAAACTACAGTGGTAAGTCAAAGATATCCAAAGTGACAACTGAGCAGATACCAAAACAAACAAACTCTAAGAAGAGACCTAGATCCAGGAAAGGGGAGTAGTAAAGGAGAAATATACTCTCATTTACATGAGGGACAGGGAATGTTCCCAGACCTCAATCAGATTCCTATGTTTAGTCATGGGCAGGGCACTGCAAAATTTTCAGTCCAAAAGATGGCAACCATAACGAGAGGAACAACAGGGTCAAGTGATGGAAGTGCCTGGACCCAGACTTCTGGGGAAGTGTCAGTGGGTCCCAGACGGAGATTTTTTTCTAGCATGTGACTGCAAAGTTAGAAAAAAGCAGTAAGGGCCTGATTTAAAATAGAGCAAACATCTAGAATGTGTCCTCAACTGCTTCCATGAGTATTTCTGATACTATAAATTGCTCTTTAGAAACTCTAAGTTCATTTCTTTAGTGTGAAAGTGAGGGGTGAGGAAGAAAAAGTTCAAATCTTTAGAGTAGTATCATAAGTTAGGAAATCTGTATGAGTCCCAAGGTTGAAAATGGAACTCACTAGAATTTCCTGAGCTCCAAGTTAGTTTGCCTTCCAAAGGGAGTCCACATCAAGATGGGCTAGAAATCAAGAGGACTTATCTCTGGGGGAAAAGGTGGGTCAAATTAGAAAAAGAATTATATCTAGAGAGTTCTATGCATCCTTTGGATCATTCTGTCCTAAGAGGTAGAATAAGAGTTGTCCTTAACATGAAATACACTATTACCTTGGGTATCCACATGTAAACTGGGTCCCCTTTACCTATATTTGGGGAAACCTAGATAACAAAGCTATATTCAGAAGTTTATGGCAGAAACTATAAGAAAGGACAGAATAAGCCAAAAATATGTGCTATGGAGGTGAGGGGTGGAGAGGAGAAACTGGAGAAAAAGAAAGAGAGGAGGGTAAGGAGCCACCTAAAATTGAGTCCAATTAATCTAAACAAAAAAAACTGCAGCACGAGCCCATGGGTCACACATACAATGCATGTAGCTATTTGTACCAGTATCTCTTCTTCCAACTCAACTACAAGCACTTTGGGGGAAGGAATCATACACCAACCAAATGGCATATTTCACCTAGCATGCACCTAATTTGTTTTCACCCCAACTAAACAGTAGGTTTACAAACGGCAAGGTAGATGTCCTAAACACTTAAATATGCACTCAAGCACTGGATAAAAACTTGGTGCTAACAGGAGGAGGGAAAGTGAGGAGTTTAGAATATGTTTATCTAAAATGCATTATTCTTGTTCGTGTTTGTCAATAATGGGAGCATGAAAAATCCAGAGTTCCAAAGCAATGTTAAACATCTCAACAGAACTAAAATGAAGTTGATAGTTAGAGGGTAAGGCACAGTGCTGTAGTTTCACAACTTAACTTTATATTGTCTCTGCTGCCCTCCCCTGCTCAAATACTCAGTCTTACACATCTTTTCGGCTTCAGATTTTGTTTTCACAGTTTCTTCTATTTTGCAGTCCATTTATTAATGCTGACAGTTTTTTGCTACTGTAGAACATAAATGACAAGAATTAGTCCCTTTTGTATATTTTGGAAGCAGATGGTTTATTTGCATGAATTTAATTTCATAAGAAAATTTATTACATCTTGGGACTTGAATAAAATAAGAACGCCTGCCTTAATTTTTCATTTAAAAATGCATTTGCTTGAAAATGTCGAAAACTTTATAGATTTTCGCATATTTACACCCATATACAAGGATCAAGGCAGCATGGTTCAGTGGAAAATACGAGGGAGACCAGGACTGTGGGCTCTAACTTGCCTAAGTCTAAGTCTCTTCCTAACCTTGGGTTTGAGTTTCCTTATCTGTAAAATGAAAGGATTGGACTAGATATCTGCTAAAGATCTTTCCATCTCTAATATTATCAGTCAAGAAGCATTCATTAAATGTTTATTATCCACATCAGGCACGATTCCAAGCAGTGGAGAAAGAAAGAATGGCAAAAAGAGAACACAAGCAGCTCTTATTCTAATGAGAGGAATACATGTAAAAATGAGGTATGGGCAAGTTCTATACAGAGTGAAAGGAAGGCAAGTGGGAAAGGCATCAGCAACTAGAGGGACTGGGAATAGCCTCCTGCAGATGGTGGGATTTGAGCCGGGTCTTGAAAATGCCTGGGAAATTAAGAGATGGAAAAGCAGAAGAGATCTCCATGCACAGGGAGGAGCCAGGGGAAGAGCACTGAGATAGGGAGCACCACGATCAAGGAATTGCAATTAGGCAAGTCTTGCTGGACTGTATAATGTATGAAGGAGAATAAAGTTTAAGAAAACCATAAAAGTAGGAAGGAGGACAGGTTATAAAAAGCTTTAATGTCAAGAAGAAAAGCTTATATTTGATCATAGAAATAAGATGGAACTACTGGAGCTTGTTGATTAGGATACTTACTCTCGAAAAAATGACCTTGGTAGTTAAGTGGAGGGATGGATTATACTAGAGAGAGACTCAAAGAATGAGATGAGTTAGAAAGTTATTGCAGTAGTGCTGATAATCGGGTGATGAGGGACAAAACTCAGGTTGTGGTCGTGTGAGCAAGACATTATGAAGGTTGAAATGAAAAGAATTGGCAAGAGATTGAATACAGAAGGTGAACCTGAGTGAGATCAGTACAATATCAAGGTATTTAGTCTGGGGTAGCCACTTTGAGATGATCAAAAGATAAGTTATAAGTCCCAATCTCTCTGTCTCAAGTGTCTTATCTATAAAACAGGGATGAAAAATGCCTAGCTAACTTCCCTCATAGGATGAAGATCAAATATGATCTTTTTTTAAATGGATTAAAATCCTGGCTCTACCATCTACTACCTATTTGACCCCATAGGCAAGTCATTTAATTTCTCTGGGACTCAGTTTCTACATCTGTAAAATGAGAAGAATTGAAGTCACTTGTAGTTCTGTCTTTATGAGCGCATAATGCTATATAAGCATAATGTGTTACAGAATTACAGAACTTTAGAGGGAAAAGGAAGCATAACAGTGATCTAGCACAACCCAGATCCAAAATGTAATCCCCATAACAACATACCCAATAAATGGTCTTCTAGTCACTACTTTAAAGACCCCCAGGAAGCGGGAACTGGAGGAGTTCACTGGAGGAGGCTTACATTTTCTCAAAAGACAGTAAGAAAGCAAAAGGCAGGCTTCCAGTATGTTGGATGGATCCTCCTAAGCAAATTCACACAAAAATGTGGACAAAAATCATACAAGATGAAGTGTAGAGTTGTCACAACCTGCACCAGTGAATGAGGCACTTGAAGTAAGGACTGACACAGCTTAAATAAACTTCAGAGAGCATTTCAGCAAGGGGAAATAATTAGGGGAAAAGGCAATAAGGCAGGAATGTATGTGATAAGTAAAGAGAGAAGGAAATGACCAAAGAATCATACAAAGGAAGAGAAAATCGAACTTAGAAAGAATCAAGGAGGCCAACTAGCTTTATCATTACCAATAGACCTCATACCCCACAAAGCAGAAATCCCTTCAAAAACATCCTTGACAAGTCTAACATCTGCTTAAATGTACCTACTCACTGTTTTTCTGAACCACTTCTATTTTTTTAAATCTCTCAGATTGGGGTGGGGTGTTAGTGTAACTTTCACAACAACTTTCTGACTTTTTTGTATTTCTTTAATCAATTTTAAAATTAAAAGTATACATGTAGGCATTAACATTGAATGGCAACTAGTCAACAATCCTTTCCCAATCTTTGTGAAGCAACCTAGTAAAAGGTGGGGGGGAGGGGAATGGACCTTGAAGTCTAAGTTTAAACCTCTCTAGTACGAGATATTTTGAACAAGTCACTAAATCTCTCCAAGACTGTTTCCTCATTTATATAAAAAAGGGATAATAACACTTGTACTCCCTATCCCATAGACCAGTTATAACAAAAGTGTCTTCTAAACCTTACAGTACTACATAAATTGGAGCAGTTATTCTTATGGTTATTGTTATTGCTACTATGAATAAAGAAGCCAATTTTGTTGTGAGGTCCCTCCACAATATTTTCCTAAAATTGAACTGAATCCTGACTCTCTGAAACTTGTACCCTCTGGTCCCAATTCTACCCTCTTGGGTCAAATAGACAATAAGTAAAACAATTTGGTTCCTTTACAATTAAGGATTACCTTAAGCAAACATAAAAAAATAAATAAGAATAAAAATAAAGAAATATATGTGTGTGTATATATAGATATAAAAATAAAGAAATTTCCAAAGCAAATGTTTAAAAACCTACTGCAAACTTGTTAATAATACAAAAGGGAAAAATACTGGGTGATATGTCTGTGAGACTGAATATAATCTGACTTTAATATTTCAAAATGGTAAATTTTGTAATAACATAACAGTATAAAAAGTACAATGGGAGGTGCTTAAAAATAGAACTCACTATAAAGGCTTAGACACACTCGAGATCATTCCCCTATTTTCTCTCCCTATCTCAATCTTACCACATCCTTTCAGCCCCAGCTCAAGTCCTACTATGTCAATGAAGACTGTTCTAGATAGCTTCATTCCTAATAATTACTTTGTTTTCATAACCTACCTCTCTTAAACACTTTTTACAAGTACCACACAATCCAAAATTTAGGAGCTTTATAAACCTTAAAGCACTATATAAATACACATAGAATTAGTAATGTTGTTGTTGTTGTGACCTTGTTATTCTTTACCATTCGATAATTTCCCCAGAACTGTACTGCTTTCCTCCTGTTTCCAAATGCAATAGTCCTATGCCCCTCCTCTAAAGTAATAACTTACTTTTATATAACTTAAACCATGGAAACTGTGGTGGGCCATGTGTCTATCTGCATCTAGGAAAACCATCCACAGTTTCCCAGGTTTCTATGATATTACTTTTGATCTGGGTTCAAATCCAGCCTAAGATAATTACTAGCAGTGTGACCCTGGGCAAGTCACTCAAACAGCTTACCTCAGTTTCCTCATCTGTAAAATGGAGATAATAATAGCACCTACCTCACAGAGGATCAAACGACATAATAAATTAAATAATAAGCACAGTACCTAGCACATAGTAAACACTAAGTAAATGCTAGCTAGCATTAGTACTACTTCTGAAAAGAAACTAGAAGGTAGTCACTGGTAAAGGGTAGCCTCCATTCTATCTGAAAAAGAAACTAGAAGTAGACTGAGAAAGAAGTAGTAGTCTTGGGGCAGTTAGGTGGCACAGTGAATAGAGCACTGGCCCTGGAGTCAGGAGGAGCCAAGTTCAAATCTGGCCTCAGACACTTGATACTTACTAGTTGTGTGACCTTGGGCAAGTCACTTAACCCCAATTGCCTTGCATTCCCTCCCTCAAAAAAAAAAAAAGGAGTCTTGATGAAGAAACTGAGACAAGGAAGAGGCCTTTAATTGTTCAAGCAAGGAACTGAACACTAGACAATGGCTACACTCCAAGCAATGAGTGGAGATTGTAGAGCCTAAGGCATGGAGGATAGTGAATGGGGAAAGGCACAGAGAAGATGAAGTCATAAGTTGAATGGTGACCACTTACAAGCCAGGAAAAGAGAAGAGGCTAAAAAGTAGGCACTGTGGAAGGGTAAGAATATCAGCACAGTTGAAAGCACCTTTCTGGCCTTTCTCCTCCTGTACCTTATAAAATACTGATAGTCACCAGCCTCAGTTGGGGGAGGGCTGTTGGGGGCAACTGGGGAGTGATCTGCACACAAACAACAAGCTTTAGTGAGGTCCTGACAGACTACCTTCATTTCATCCTCAATACATTCTCCTCTATGAGGTAACTAACAAGTGGCTTAGGGTAAAAAGATTTGGCAAAAGTCACAAGTAAACTGACAGGTTGGAACTCAAATTAGTCAACAACTCAGTCAACAAATATTTATTAAACTCCTAGTATGTGCCAGGAACTATGCTAGTGGGAACACAGATAAAGAAAAAAGAAAATTCCTGCTCTTGAGGAACTTACTGAATCTTCTGATCCTGACTTTGGTGTTTTGTACTTTACATGTTGCCTCTGTTTCCCAATCAGGTCCTTAAGCACAGAGACTGTCTCCTCCTTCTATATGTCCCAAAACACATAGGCTTGGGCACGTGCTTGGTGCCTAATATCCTGATTGATTTAAAGTTGACCTGTAATCATTGTTAGGGTAGGGAAGAATAAGAAAAGGAATTCCCTCTCTCTCCATCATAAAGAACACTGATTAGAGTGAGAGGGCCTAGAAGCAAATACTGACTCTATCAGCTTATTAACTGTGAGATTATCACAGTTAATATCACAGTGATTTTGCCAAATCACTTAACCTCTCTGGCTCCCAATTTCCTCATCTGTAAAATGTGATGATTCAATTATATGACTTTTAAGATGTTCTTCAGCTCTAAAACCTATGATTCTAAAGAACACTAAGCCTAACTGGTGCAAAGTATTACATGAAGAAACAATATGGGATTAGAATCAGAAAACCTAAACTGGAGTCTCAGGTATACTTGCTAGCTATATGACTGAATTAGAAGATCATATATTCGGAGCTGGAAGAGACCTTGCAGGCCATCAAGTCCAACTCTTTCATTTGACATATGAAGAAACTGAAGCCAAATGAGGTTAAGTAACCTACCCAGGGTCTTGTGGTTCTAATATATATTTGAGACAAAATCTGAACCCAGTTCTTGTATGTCACCTGAGGATAATGATACCTGCCCTTTCTAACATGCTATAAAGTATTATGTCTCTAGCTCCAATATAGCCATCCAGAACATACTAAAACTTAGAGATGACAAATGGCTTCACAAAAGTCCCCTATATATTACTCAAATTACTGCTGCTAATAGTAGTATACAGTCTGACCACCTTAATTGCCTCACAATGTTTTCATATTTGATTAACCATATTCCTAGGGGGAAAATAAAGGGGCTTTGGAGGCTATAACAAAAGAATACAGGTAAAGATTCCAACAACAGTTTGGGAAGTACATGATTAGTGACTACTATATACCAAATACTGGGCTTTTACTTGAAAGTGAAAGAAAGATTAGACTCATTCAGTGTTGCACTAAGCATAAAGTGGAGGTTACAAGGAGGCAGAGCACTACTAAAGACAAAAGAACTTCCCAATAATTACTACTAATCTAATAATGGAAAACTCTGTCCCATAAGCTAATGAGTTCTCTGTCACTGAAAGTGCTTAAGCAGTGGCTCAACAACCGCTTTCCTGGCATGCTGCAGATGGATTCATGCATAGGCAGGAAGCTGGAATACAGAGTATCTCAGGCTTTAGTGTGCTATAAACCCTAATTTCATGAGTTTGGTGGGAGAAAATGAGAACTATTAATCAACCAATAAACATTTATTAAGTGCCCACTATGTTCCAGGCACGGTGCTAAGAACTGCATTGTGCTAAAGTACGCATTGTTTACGAATCACCTCTTGGTGTCACTATCCTCTCCAGAAAGAATACAGAACTGGGTAGATTTTGATTTTGACTTGACATGGTAATTTTTAGATGTGAAATGTTCTATATATCTTTAAGTATTATGCTTATTTTGTGACAGTAAAAAAAGTGAAATAATTTAAAAGGTAGCACTAACTCTCTGGGCAAATTCACTGACAGCAATAGGGCATGATGGTCTTAGCATATACTTTGGCTTCTGAACAACAAGCATGTGGAAATTATCTGTGCTCTTCTACTGAGAACTAAGAACATGGGATCTGGCCATTAAATCAATTTGGCTTGTTAGAGGTTTCTAATAATGTAATGTGAAAAATGCAAGCCAGCACACCTTTGGTGGTGAGAATTTTTGATGTGACTTCTAGTTTCTCCAAAGGTTCAGTTCCAATGTTTTCCAATTTGATGTCAAGTTGCTGGGTCTCTCCATTATAAAGCTGGACAGACACATTAGTGGAGATTTCATCCCCAGAAGCAGGCTGCAAAGTGCGGGCTGACCTAAAACAGAACAATAAAACAAAAGACGGACTCAGCATTTTTAAAATTATTCATATCAAAACATACTACAGACATTATAAAATGTGAAAGGAAATTATGACCCATGAAAATAGACTTTGGGATCCAATCATTCAACAGAAGAATAAAAAATATGAAACTATCCTTAATCCATATGTCCTTAAAATTCAGTTAACTCACCAAAATTAAATCACATTTTAATGCTATACCAACCAAATTCCCAAGGGGATAAAATTTGGAATTTGATAAAATAACAAAATTCATTTATAAAAACAAAATGTTTAGAATATTAAGAGAAACAATTAAAAGAAGTAGGGATAAAGAGAAAATAGCACTGCTAGACCTCAAATTAATATTATAAAGTAGCATTAATCAAAATTATCTATATTGATTAAATAAAATATAAAGAGGTAGCAGGTAGATCAATGGAAGAGACTAGACAAAAAAGAATCAGAAATAATAGAACTCAATAACCCAATGTTTCATAAAATATAAAACATAAATTATTAGGAAAAAACTCTCTATCTGATAAAAATTGCTGGGAAAATTGGAAAGCAGTTTGATAGAAATTAAGCTCAGAGAAATACTTTAAAACATATTCCAAAACACATTCTAAATGGACATGTGACCTTAATATTAAGGATTATACCATTTAAAAATTACAGATCATATGCTTCTCACAGTTATGGGCAGGAGGTGTATTCTCAACCAAAGAAAAGATAGAAGCAATCACAAAAAATAAAAGAAGCAACTTTAATTACTTGAAACTGAAAAAGCTTCTTCATAGACAAAGTAACACACCTAGGATAAGAAGGGAAGTGGCTGAATGGGAAAAAAGAGAACATTTGTATAAAATTTCTCTGATAAGGGATTCATATCCAAGATATATAAACAATACACACACATACACATACACATACATGCACGTGCGTGCACACACACACACTAACAGACATTTCTTAATAGATTTGTGTTCAAAGGATAAAACAGTTCTCAAAGGAAGAATTGAAAGCATTTACAACCATATGAAACCTTGCTCTAAATCACTAATAAGAAGAGAAATAGGGGCAGCCAGGTAGCACAGCGAGTAAGAGCACCGGCTCCAGTGTTGAGAAGACTTGGAGATCGAATCCCGGGCTCAGACACTTAGCACCCACCCAGAAACACCTGGCTGTGTAACCTTGAGCAAGTTACTTAACCCCAATTGCTTAGGGGCGGCCAGGTGGCTCAGCGAGTAAGTTTGTAATCCTTTTTTCCCCAAAAGGCCCTTTATGGAATATATTTACTTCACTGTGGTAAAAAAAAAAAAAGAGTACATTTAGTTATTTCTGCTTTTATACATTTGTTTTTAAGGATTTTATCTCACAATACATTGTCAACTTTTGTAAAGGTGTCACACACATTAGGAAACTATGCAAACTCCTTTCTGTTCCCATTCGGTAATCTCCACCTTTACAATCTCTACCTTTTTATAAAGTTCTATTCAAGTTATTAACTTCTCTGTTTATCTTTTTGCTATATTTGTCTAGGTTTGAAAGGCATACATTGGATTGACTCACTAATATAGCTTTACTGTCTATTTCTCCCTGAAATTCAATTAACTCCTTTAAGTATTTAGACGCTATGCCATAAAATGGATTACTTGGCATCTAGATGCCCTCAAGTACACCTGCACAACTTGGCAGTAGATAGGGACCAAAATTTTAAAAAGCTAAACTTCTTCAGGCTACAGATAGGTTTCTCGCAGCTCACTTTCCAAGTAAAGGTAACTAGAGTCAGATCGAAGATGGTTGGTTGCCGTGGGTCATGTGACAAACAGGAAAGAGTACATAGAGGCAACCCCCCTGCCAAGTTATATGATGGGCACAATAGTGACTAGTGGAAGGCAGGTTAAGCAGTGCATGGACAAAGCATTCATTACATCTTTACTTTCTTCTACATCCTCTATAGTTTTCATGGGCTTCCTGAAATCCTTTGGTGGGATGCAAGCAGCCCACAGGCCATATATTGTGTGGGTCTGCACTTAAGTATAATGTACTTTTCCTGTATCTCTTTTAACCATGTCTACTTTTACTGTTTGCTTGTATGAAATGTTTGTAAATCCCTTCTTTTTTTCAGTGTGAATGTTTCAAGTATGTTTCTTGTAAACAACATACTGATAGATTCTGTTTTCTATTTCCCTCTGCTATCTTTTTCCATTTTAGGATATGTTCATAGCATCAAAATCACAGTTATCATTGTTAATTTCTGATTTTACTCCATCCTGCCATCTATATTTCTTCTGTGCTTCTATATTCCCCACTACAACCAAGTTCTGACCTCTGTACTCTGAAACAAAAAAAGATGGTGAAAGGGAAGTCTAGTTAACACTTATCATGTATAAGTGAAGTAATATTTCAGTTCCATTTCACTTCCTTTCCTTTTTCTTTTTAATCTCCCTTGTACTACCCTTTCCAATGTTGGTCACTATTTTACTTAAGATTAATCCTTCACCACATCTAGCCATCTTCTTAAATGCATTCTCCCCTATCCTTGCTCCCAAATATTTCCTTTTTATATTCAATGTATTTCTACACTATGCTCTATGCATGTATGTGTGCCTGCATGTAAAGCCAACCTTTCTTTGTCTGGTTCAAAATAAGTGAGACCCATGGGTTGCCTACTGTGAAACCCCTACCCAAAACTTTGTCATGTTCATATGGTCTTCATCTCATACACCCTTATTTTTTTTAGTGAGTTCCTTTTCCTTCTTTTTCTTTCTTTTCTAGTACATTCACCTTCTCCTTTTATTTCTTTGTTCTACTCTGACAGTCAAAATAGAACAAAATCAGAGAATGCTTATTTTTTTCTCCTCTTAAATGTAAAATACTCATTTATCATGATATATTCCCTTCTAAATGATCAATTTACCTTTTTAAAAAATTTCTCTTAGTTTCTGTATTTTCATTTCCATGTTTCTATTTAGTTCTAGCTTTTTCTTTAGGAATTTTTGTAACCTCTGTATTTCATCAAAAATCCATTTCTCCCAGTAGGACTATACTGTTGTGCTTAATAGATACTGATGATGATATGTTTTTACTTTTTCCCTTTTGTAATACTATATTTCAGGTTCTTATCTGCTTTAAACTGTTAGCTGTTCAAATCTTGTGTGATCTTGATTATGACTCCTTGGCTCTTGAATTCTTTCTTTTGGGTTGCTTGTAATATTTTTTCTTTGACTTAAAGCTCTGGATTTGGACTATAATAAACATTTTCATTTGAGTTTTTTCTCAAGAAGTAACTAGTATATTCTTATTACTTTCACTCTGATTCTGGTTCTAATAGATCTGTAATCATGGAATTCAAATAGGCTGATAATTATTACATTAGACCTCACTAACTTGTTTACTAAGACATTTTTTCTGTCCTGACTGTAGGTCCTATAGTATGTACCAGACTGATAGTCTATACTTTAAATTTTCGTCATTTTTTTCCAATCTTCATTTTGCTTTAAAATTTCTTATTGCAAGAAAGCATTGGTTTTTTTGCTTGGCTCATTCTAATTTTCAGGAACTTCAATTCTTGGGTAAAATTGGTATGGAACATCATATATTCTAAGTAACTTAATTATCCCTGCCATTCTTTCCTTCCTTGCTGTCATTTCCTTTGTCATTACATTTTGTATCTCTTGTTACATTTCTTCCAGTTTCTGTTCCAGGTCCTAAAGTTCCTGTAGTACTTAACCATCACCTTATTGCCGGGACATTCTTTCCTCTAAGACTCTACTTATATTTGCTGTGAAGTTCCCTTTTCTTCAAGGTTTACTTCTTAGTCTCCTTTCATGTCAAGGAATTTCTTCTTTGTGTTCAGGATTTTCTTCTATACTCCTATCTCTAATCTCAGTTTCTCAACTGGGGCTTTGTGTTTGGGTCAGATTTTGTTCCCTTCTCTACTCTTAGATGGTGTGAATAGCAGCTGTTTGGTTTTGGATGTGATGGCTGGAATTAGTTCTTACTTTCATTAGGAATTACTGAGTTTGGAATCTAACTCCAACAGGCTTATATTAGGTTTTGCTCTCGGTCTTGTCTCCTTCTTGCAAAATTTTACACTTAGAGTTGCTACATCCCTTGCAGTAATCCTGGCCATCTCCACCTTGATCTTATTGATGGTGTTGATAGCAAGCCTGCTGTAAAACCTCAGGTGCACGATTTCTCAAGTACCACCCAACTGTATTTTAAATTCTACACTCCTTTAAACAGGTGGGTGCTAAATAATGAGTTATTCTGAATGTTGCTTCATGGTACCTCCCAGGGTTGTTGTGAGGATGAAATAAAATAATATTTGTAAAAATGCTAATTAGCACAGTGCATAGCACATATTAGGTGCAAAATAAACGCTTATTTTCTCCCCCTCCCCTCTCCCGTTCTTCTCCTTTCACCCTAACTTTTAATAGTGAGATTTCCTTTTTCTCATTCTTCCAAACTAATTCCTGACTTCAGACTTTGTGTTAGGGCCAAGCTCTATGTAATTCTGGGGAGAATGTTTAAGCTGGTCCTATTGATGTTCTGGGAGGTCATATTATGCCAATGTTTTCTAAGGGACCTGCAAACTTTCAATACTTACTTTAGACTTTATGTTGGGGTTAGGTCCTGCATACTTCTGAAAGAACTGTCTACACTGAACATGCATCCTCTTTGTTCCTGATTCTGCTTCTGGGGGGAAGGGAGGAAGGCTGAATGTTATATTATTTCAAGATTTCAGGGACAGCTTGGGGTAAGGACCTATAAGCTTAAAGTGTTCCCAAAGTGATTTGTATCAGTGTAAAGTCTGAGGGCTGCCTTCCTAGTCTGAGATCTACAAGTTTCTGACCTGTATTTGGGCTTGAGCAACATATCAGTGGATTGCCCCTGTTTGGAGCTCTAGGAGACGGCCACTGGACTCAGCCACTGCCAGCCAAATGGAAAGCTCTGCTGGTTCAGTGCAAAACTGCAGGCATGCCTGTGATTTGGTATTCTTGCCAAGGTTATTATGTTGCAGCCTTTAGACTAGGTTGGAGTCTGGAACTGAGAATCCTGCTATGTCTCACTCTTGAGAGGAGAACCACAAAACTATTGCTTGTTTCTGCACTTGATCAATGTTCAGTACACAGCCTAAGGCCCTCAACTGTTTCTTATCCTGTAATGTCACCCCTATATAGATGGCCCCTGCTCATTCTTCCTTGGATCCCAGGACTAGGCAATGAGTGACAAAGCTGTCAGGTGGATCCTGTTCCTGCACTGTGCCCAAGGTTAGGTCCCTCAGTGTTGGAATGGAACCTCTTCTTGGCTCTGGTACATAGCCTTGGCCCTCTTTTAGTGGTTATTCCTCTCTAGATCCTGTACACAGACCTCTCTGCCTCTGTATGATGACCTAAGCTAGAACAAAGATGCATTATTACTTTTTTCTTAGATAACCCTATCAGTCTTATTACGGTGCATTTTCCAGATCTTTATGGGAGAGCTGTTAGGAAGAATTTGGCTTTATTTCTTTCTCCTATTCCACTACCTTGGTTCCTCCTCAGTCTCCACTTTCTAATGACCCCTAATAGTGTTGTGCTCTCTCTTTCAATTCAAGACACTCATAGAGATTGTTCTTTAAATTATTCCAGATTTTGAACTCTGAAAGATCAACTGAAATAATCGTAATGAAATGTCCACTCATTCCAAGGCTCTGTGCTAGACAGACTAGGGATATAAAGATAGAGATATCACAGATTAGGTCATTAAAAGTATGGATACATGAAAACTATTCTTTCCTTAGCAGGAAGAAAAAGGCACTATCCATTGCTTTTTCATCATGAAGTGGAATTTTTTAAAATGTGAAATCCAAAGGCCTTCACAGTGTTGCACTGTAGCATTTGCTCCTGAGAATTTTCATTAGATAGGAAGATTTCCTCATAGGGTCCTGGATTATAGTTGTTAAATGTGTCTCTAAGACACATGACACAGTGATTATGTTGACTTATCTTGTTCCAGCATCTTTATCTCTCTTCTTCTTTCCTGACCAGCATAGGATAATGGGCACTTGGAGCATTCTGTTCCCTTGCTGGATCCTGAAAGTATAAACTAGGTAGTGCAGTAACAGATTTTTGTGAAATGTGGAGATGTGGCTTGAAAATGACCTGCATTGTGAACATTTTATGGACAAACTAGGTTGTCAGTTGATGGAGAGAAATGGGGGTTATTTGATTTTTTTTTCTGAGTGCCAAACTAGATTCATAACTACTCTTAGTTTAACTAACTGAAATAAGTTAGATTGTCTGCATCTGGAATTAGTGTAGCTCAGCCAGAAGTTCGTATGTTGGAAAAATTCTTCAATCCCCTACCAAAAATGTGTATAAAATAATAATAATACCTCATATGTACAAAGCATGTTACAAAGTACCTTTCTCATAACATCTCTATAAAGTAGTAGTACCTGTATTATTGTTGTAAGGTAACCCAAATCATATGCCACCTGATTTGGAGCCCACCATTAAGCCCCTTTATATTTGTCTTTGTCTCTATCCTAAACCCTGTAACCACTTGTAACAGCTTAAAGGTGTAGTCCTGGGTAAAAGTGAATCACCCAATGCATAGTCCCCTGCTCCCTTATCTTTTCCCTAAGTTAGAACTTCCCTAAATAAGTAAACCTTGTAGCAGCATTTTGTATAAGTATTATGATGCAAGCCTGTATAGAGATCTTGGGGCAAGTCTATCTCATGCAAGAGACCACCCTTTTCTGGGATGCTGACCCAGCAAGGTCCCCCATACCCTTCACCCAGAACATGACCCTGGCCTGTTCCATGACCCCAGCCTGTTCTGGGAAATTCCACTCCCCCTATGCCCTCCACCCAGTTCTAGGAAGGACCCCAGCTGTGCCCCTGTACCCTTGCACCATGTTTCCCAAATTATCCCTAAGCTATAGATCCAACCAATAGCTGTTCTTAGCTTCTATATGTCATTGCTTATGATAGCTCCCCTCCCCAATTGTGGTTTTTGTGGGTTTTGCCTTTATAAGTATTGCCTGTATCCCAATTCAGGGCTGCCTGATTTTAGTGTATACTCCAGGCAGTCGCACACTTGATCAATAAATCCACATCTAAACTTATTTAAAACCCAGATCTCAGTCTTGCTCTTATTGTCTTCATTATCACTTTCAGACCCATTTATTATACACTTCTCTCCCTTGTACATTCTATATTATAGCTGTTCTGTCCTACTTATTCTACAACCATGACATTATATATTCCACTTACAGAGCTTTTTGCAGGTTGTACTCCATGCCTGGTATGCCCTCTGTCTTCACCTCTGACAGAGAATTTATAGCTTCTGTCAAAGTACAGGTTGGTGGTCATCTCATACTGCAGGTCTTTTCTTATCCTTGAAATTAACAGCGTCTCTCTCCACCCCCAACTACTTTGTTTCATTCTGCAAATACTTATTTGTGTATATTTTATTTTCTGCTGGTAGAACATAAACTCCTTAGATGAAGTGATGCTTCATTTTTATCTCTATATTGCTAGCACCCATTCTAAGCCTGGCACATGGTAGGTGTTCAATAAATGTTTATTTAATTGAACTGAATCAGTTTAACTGATGAGAGGGACCCAAGATTCAGAGTTACAGTCACTTGCTCAGGGTCACACAGCTAGTAGGTAGGAGAGCAAGGACTGAAATTCAGGACTGGTTTCTAAGCTCTCACCTAGTGTTCTTTTCACCATAGCATGCTGTCTCTTTGAAGACCCACAGTACTAGGTGTGAGATGGTCAGTTCTTAATGATACAGGGAGAGCTCTAAGAGGTGTTTTCTTTATAACAGTCCTAGGCCCAAGAAGTGAGTATAAAAGCACTATGATGAGTCACTTGATATTGACACTTCAAGAGATTTTGTTACAGGTTCTACATGTAAACCCAACCTTTAGTATCATTGTGTGTTATACAGATGAGGTGGATAATTGGCATTTTGTATTCTTATTGTGGATATATCTGGAGCTCATACCATCCACAGAACTGAAACAGACTCGCCTTCATTTGTACAGATTTCACTAACAATCATAGGAATCAGGAAAAGGTTATTATAGGAAAAGAGGCAAGCTAGAGATTTTAAGAGGCAAAGGGTAAAGGGAATTAATTATAAGTCAGACCTAATTCACACCAGTTCAGTGTTCATGCCCAGGACTGGAATGTAATAAGACACTCATTGAATATAAAATACGATAAAAATAGCTTTGCCTATAATAAGAGGTTCAAAGGATATAATTACTAAAATATAAACACTGTTCCACTGTTTTCTCTTCATCAAGGCAACAAGACTGAGTCAAAAAGACATCCTGCAAGTCAATGGGAACTCTGTCAAAACTCATGAACACTAACTCCTGATAAAATGGGTTTTTTATATCCCTAGGACTCTATAACAACCAAATAGTAGAATGGGTTCCTTGTCTCCTTAAACAGAAGCCATCCCAGCGCATGTAAAATAAATGTTATTTGTATGACAGAACTCAATAGGTATTAGGAACAGCACGTACAAAGTTAAAGAGATAAGACACAGAATGGCAGATATAAGTAGGCCAGTTTGACTTGAACCTGGAATGCATTAAGAGGAGTAATTTGCAGTAAGTCTGCAAAGGTAAAATGAAATCAGATTATGAATCTCAAAAAAGAGTAGTTTCCATTTTTATCCTAAAATAGGAAGCTACTTTTTAAGCAGCTGAGTGACATGTTTAAATACTTGATATGAGTATCAATTTAGTAACTGCATGAAGGATGGATTGAGAAGAAGAATTAAGGCAGAGATATCAATTAAGTGGCTAGTTCAACAGTACAGATGAGAGGGGATGAAAGAATAATCTGAGTCAGTGACCATGTAACAGTAGAGAGAAGAAAATGGATGTAAGCAAACCTATGGAGGTAAAATCACCAAAGCTTAGCCATTGATTGAATCCAATGTGAGAGAGATAGGAGAAGTCAATGAGTAACTGTGATGAATTTAGAATGACTGCATGATTGCAAACTTGAGAGACTAAAAGAATGATGAAACCAAGGAGTTCTGAAGACAGGCAGGTTGTGGAGAAAGATGAGTTTTGTTCTGGACATGTTAAGTTTGATATACTTATAAGATATTCAGTTTGAAACCTCCAATGAGCCTACATCACTGCATAACATATCAATTTTTTCAATGGACTTAATAGTTTTTGCTGCATTTTTTTCTTCTCTTCCTTTAGAAAAAAATTCCTTGTTATAAAGGAGGGTGCTCTGGGAGAAGAAAGGGAGGGATAAAGGGGAAAATCCAGGTGATGTAAAAACAAAAAAGATCAATAAAAATATTTTTTTTTTAAAAAGAAACCTCCAATAAATAATTCATGATGCAAGACTGGCACTCAAATCTGTATAGAGATCACAATTGAATCCATGAGAACATGTTTTAAAGCATGTCTAAGAATAATCATGAGGATCCTATGGCCTAAAAAAAAAATCTATGCAGAATCTGGCTCAAGAGTGATGGGAAGTGGGGCGGCTAGGTGGCGCAGTGAGTTAAGAGCGCCGGCCTCGGAGTAGGGAGAACCCCGGGATCAGTTCTGGCCTCTTAAATCCAGATACTTAAAACACACACACACACACACACACACACACACACACACACACACAAACTGGCCGTGTAACCTTGGGCAAGTTACTTAACCCCAATTGCTTTAAAAAAAAAAAAAGAGTGATGGGAAGTTCTCAAGAATGAAATTTTAATAACACAAACACAAACATTTCCAAAGATGAAGTAAAGTAGAAGCTATCTAAAGAGATCAGACTGAATCTATAGCCATCATCAACCAAATGATACTTTTAAGAAACATGTAAAAGATAAGAGCAAATACAGATAACTGAAGGAGAATACAAATGAGTGATGAAATCTTATCAAATAGTGAATGTCAGGAAGGCTAAAGCTCAAAATGAATTAAAGTGGGCACATGAAAAATAGCTGTTTGATTTTTGATGGGCATGAGAAGAGGATTAGAAGATACAAATGCTGCTATGGGTGGATACAATAATGATGAATGTCATTTGGAAAATAGCAAGAACTCAAACTATTAATTTTACTTCTCTTTCCTATGTTAAGGAAATTTATCTTCTAGAATGGGATGGATAAAACAAAAATTATTGAGACAGTTGAAATGTGCAATAATTAAGGAGATAATAAAAGAGCAGCTATGTGCCCTTAAAGAGCCCAGGTCACCAGGTCAAGATGAAATACCTAAGGAAATGAAAAAGATTGGTGAAAATGATACAGATATATCATCAATCTTTGAAAAATAATGGTAAACATTAGCCTAGAAATAGAGAAATGTCCTCATTTTCAAAAAAAGGGAAGACAACAGGGTCTTCATTCAAACTATAGATCTGTAAGCTTGACTTCAATTCCTGGAATTCATCAAAACTCAACCATATAGGTGCAGCATAGGGAAAGTCAGATCATGAAAAGGATCTAGGGGTGAGATTTTAATGGAGTGCAATATCAATAGGAGTCAACAATAAGATATGACACTTCAAAAAAAAGACAACCTAACATAAAATTAAGGTATATTTAAAAAAAAATAGTGTCCAGAACAAGGGAGGTAGGGGGAGCTAGGTGGCACAGTAAATAGAGCACTGGCCGTGGAGTCAGGAGGACCTGAGTTCAAATCTGGCCTCGGACACTTGACACACTTACTAACTGTGGTACCTTGGGCAAGTCACTTAACCCCAATTGCCTTGCCTTCCCCCACCAAAGGAAAAAAAAAATAGAATAGGGGAGGTGATAGTCCAAACTCAACTCTTTCCTAGTGAAACCATATCCTAGAAATCTGTGTTCAGTGTGGGGCACCATATTTTCAGGAAGACACAACCATGGGAACCTAGGAGAAAAAAGATCAATATGTTGAGGGACTTGAAAGCAAGTCATCATTTGAAGGAAATGGGAATGTTTCATGTGGAGAAAAGAAGACTTAGAGGTGACATGAGTGTCATCTTCAAATTCAAGACAATTATGGGAAAGAGCATAATTAGAAACAATGGATGGAAGCTGGAAAAAAGGTAAATTTCAGCATGATACAAGGAAAAGTTTCATAACAACCCTAAAATTAAATGGTTTACTCAAGGACAAAACAATTACTTCTCAAAAGAGGGCAATGAGTAGATAGTAGATCACCACTGGTCAGTGATGCTGTAGAGGAAATCCTTATTCAGTTATCATTTTATTAGACAATCTCTGAAGTCCCTTACAAGTCTGACATTCTGTGAGTTTGTTTTAAAAACTAGGGAAAGAGAAAGCAGAAAAAAGATTGGGGGAAAGTTATGAAGGTGAGAAATAAAGATTGAAAAGATTGTAGTCAACAAGTATTTATTGAGTTCCCACCATGTGCCAATTACTGTGCTGAGCAAGGAGGGAGGAAGGGATGGAGAAGGAAGGAAGGTAGGAAGGAAGGTAGGAAGGAAGGAAGGAAGGAAGGAAGGAAGGATTTATTACGTATCTACTATGAGGTAGGTACTGTGTTAAGAATTTTAGAAATATTGTCCATTTTATACTCACAAAAACCCTGAGTGGTAGATGCTATTTTTATCTCCATTTTACAGATAAGAAAACTGAGGCAGACAGAGGTTGAGTTGCCCAGAGCCACGTATCTATTAGGGCTAGACATGAACCTAGGTCTTCCTGACTCCAAGATTAGCATTCTATCTAATAGATAGAATAGCTGCTCCTAGGACATCTAATGAGGGAGAAGACATGCAAACAATTATATACAAACAAAATACATGCATTTTGTTGACTTGGGAGTCATCTCTGAGGAAAAGCACTAAGATTAAGGAATATTGGGAAAAGCTTCTTTAAAAAAGTAAGACTTTTGCTGAAACATGAAGACCACCAGGAGGGGAAATAAGGAGGCAGAAAAAGCTCTGGGTATGGGAGACAGCTAGAGTAGAACAAGAGTAAGCAATATGGGGGGAGGTGAATGAGATAGTGCTATGCAATAACATCAATACCTCATGCCAAGTGACATGAAGATCCTGAAGCTGATATAAAGAGTACTAGAAATCAGAGGATCTGGACTCCAGAACTAGATCTATCCCACACTAACCTAGTGAACTTCATCAAATTGTTTAAATTATCTGGTCTTGATTTTCTTACCTATAAGATGTGGGGTCATGCTAAATATTCTCTAAAGTTTCTTCTTGCTTGGATATTCTATGATTTCTGACTCTCTTGTAGGCTCATCCATACAAGACAATAATACTGCTGCTACCTTTGTAACAATTGGAGGTATTTATTTTCACCTATTTCATCACAATTTGTTAGAAATTAATACAAAATACCCAAGGAACAAGGGACACAAATACTCAAGATTACATTCTTTTATATCTTTTCATGATTTTTTTTCCTAAACCTGTGATTTCATGGATTTAAGGAACTTACAGTAAGGAACTCCAATGTCCATTGGCCAGTTGGGCAATTTAGAATCACAAAGAGGCTGTGGGACTTGCCAAAAGTCATAGAGCAAAGAAGTTATCAGATGTAGAACTTGAAACCAAGCCTTGCTGACTCCAGAATTACTCCCCTATTCTCTATGATACCCTGTCTCATCTGGTTATTTACAAGCTTAAAATCAAAAAAGAGAAGGAAATTTTTCTTTATGCATTTCATAAATAAGAATTCCAAATTCTGCTTTACCCCTTTTAAGTGAGGCCTCATTCTTCCCAAAGATTACCATTCTAGAAGCACAGTTCACACTTTGTTATGATCTTTATTGGACACACGTCCATCCTGTACCATTTCTAACAGAATTAACCAAGGTCTTGTCCGACTTAACAATCCTAAAATAATCCTCCACCCTGTCTTTGATTAAGAAAACATGGGGCAGCTACGTGGCACAGTGAATAGAATACCGGCCCCGGAGTCAGGAGGACCTGAGTTCAAATCTGGCCTCAGACACTTAACACAAAAACTAGCCATGTGACCTTGGGCAAGTCACTTAACCCCAAATGCCCTACCTGCCCCCCTCCAAAAAAAAAAAAGAGAGAGAACTATAGATATAATTTAATGAGTAAGATTACACTTGCCCTCTGTGTCATGAGCAAACAAAACATTTAAAGACTAAATTGTTTTAAAGCAAGAATTCTTTTTTTTTTAATGTAAATCTAAGTTCTTTTCTCTGCTTACCTGGGTAATGAAGTGCTTATCTGCAATCTTGGCAAAGCTGGAATGACTTCTACTGTGGAGCCATTGGTCTTTATTCCTGGCAGGCTGTCCAGCAAACAATCACTAAACACTCCAAAAACAGTAGTATGATAACCTGAAAAAATAATTTTTAAAATCTCAATAGATCGTGAAAGGTTTTATTCCTGAATCCTTCTAATCAACAAGAAAAGTCATTGCATGACTGCTTCAGTACTCCACATTACTATTTGCCCATATAAAAAATAAGAATGAAGCTATACTTCCCTCCAAGGCATAATAAGGTTTAACAAATATTGTATATAAGCTTTGGAATGTTTTGAGATACAGGGAAGCTCAATGACCAAGTATTATTCTTACAATGAGACATTTCTAAGTTGAAAGAGTATACTTGCAAACTATAAAAATATATGATTTCATCAATCCAGCTTTACCTTGATAAAGAGTTTACGAATTATTCTGGCAGAAAAAAACTAAGGATATTATGACTAATATTCTGGAGATAACCTCAAACTTTTACATAATAAGATCTTAGATAGCAGACATAACAGACCAAAACTCAGCCAGTATCTCAAAACTTTCCTGCTTGATAGAACCTACAAGAGCTAATGCTCCACGGGCATAGTCTTTCAGGTCGTAAAGTCATATTCCCAACATGGCAAGGTATCAAAATAAGACTCCAGAGAAAGAAGAATATGTGCAAATACTGTAATTCTAAACTGCATAAAATTCAAAGTAATTTTAAAATGAGATTGTTAGCAAACATGCAAAGTTACAATAGAATAACAGAACAGCAGACAGAGTTCAGCTACCTAGTCCAAAATATATCTGACTGAAAATCCCAAGTTAATTAATCAAAAATTAAAGTCAGCTATAAACTTAAAAGAAATAATTATTTATGAATAATTATCAAATTTTTCATAACCAAATATCAACTTTTGGTTAAATGAGAATGACCACTTTTCACATTTTTTAAATTCAACTGCTACCTTAAGATATAAAGGTTACTGTCTAATTTTAAATCAGGCCATTTTAAAGATGCATTAAGTCTCAGCTTCTGCCTCTTTAAAGACCTCAACTTCAAGCACTTCCAATTAGCTGTACTTTCGTTTTCTTCTTGTCAATATGTTGGGGTGTTTTGTTTTGTTTTTTAATTTAACTGAAAAACATTCCTTCTAACCAATTACTTCTCAACCAAACTTTCACTGTTACCCATTCTGGCATATTACACCATTGTGCCTTCAACTACCTTCATCTGTTCTTCTAACCATGTGAGGACTTTGGCAAGTCCTCAAGGAGCCTCAGTTTACTTGTCTGTAAAAAGAGAGCATTGGACTAGCTGCTGTCCAGAGTCTCTTCCAGTTCTAAATGTTCTATGTCCTGCATTCTAATGTTTGGTATTAAAAGGTCCCTTCGGACTATAATATGCTGTATTTAAAGGTCCCTTCCAACTATAACACATGGGATCTGAAGGTCCCTTTTCACTGTAACAATCTACATAAAATCCTCAGACTTTAGAAATGGAAAGGACCACAGAGATCATCTAATTCAAGCCCTTAATTTTAGAAATAAAGGAAATGGGGCTAAAGGAAGTTATGTGATTTGCCTGCAGTCACATAGATAGTGAAAGGACCTATATTTGGAGCCATGATCTATTCATTCTCAATGTGGTATTCTTTTTTATTATACTATGCTGCTTCTTGTTTTTCTATTGTATGTTCTATGGTAATATATATTCCTTCCATCTCTAAAATTGTATTATTGATGAAGTGACCTTTTTTAAACTCATCATAAACTTCATCATTTTCCTTGCCCTTTGTCAAAAAATATTAACTAAAAAACTAAAAATGATTCAATATATTAATTTTCCCTTATTCTAGCTACTGATGAGATGGTACCGCAGACAGATTGCTGAGCCTAGAGCCAAGAAGATTCAAGTTCAAATCCAGACATTTACCTGATGTATGATCCTAGGTAAGTCACTTAACCTCTGTTCAACTCAGTTTCCTCAATTTTAAAATGGGGACAATAATAGCACCTACGTCACAGAGTCATTAAGAGAATCAAATGAGATCGTTATAAAGCACTTAGCACAGTGCCTGGCATATAGTAAGCAATATTTTTTTATTATCAACCGTGCCATAAGTAAATAGTATTTTCACCGTTGTATGAATGTCTGTCAACAAGTATTTACTACATACTTAGCGTATGTCAGGCACTACGCTAAGTACTGGGGATAAAAGGAAAAGCAAAAACACAGTCCGCGTGCTCAAGGAGACTCCATCACAATGGAGGGGACACGCAAATAATGACACGTAAAGGGAAGGCGGTGTCAGGGGGAAAGGTACAAGATCATAACTTGTTTGAGCAGAGTCTTGAAGGAAGCTAGGAGTCTGGGAAGAGGAAATAAAAGCACAGGGGATAATCAAAGCAGGAGACGATAGACCCTAGTGTGCAAGGAAAAGCAAGGACAATAGTCAAATTGTAGAGTGAATGGATGTGAGAGAAATGATTATTAAAAACTCATAATTTGGGGGAGATTCAGAGTTCCCCCTTTTCTCTATTTTTATTTCAAGACTTCAGTCTCTGAAGGCTGAGCTAACTTTCTCAGGCATTTGACCCCACCCAACCTTACAAGTAATCTCTAGTCTAAGGTGAATTCCATTCAATCAAGCTAGAGAGGAGACAGACCCTTAGGTATAAATTGCCCAAGGCTGGGGGTGGTTTGATTAGAGATAATCTCTCAATTCAGGGGAGACATGATGTCACTCCCAGCCCCTCATTGGAGTAAGCTCATTTCTCTTTGTAAAGTCTACCTCTCATTAATTTTTAGCCAATCAGAGTTTACTGCTATCCTTTTGAACACTCCTTCTTCCAAAAGGATATAAAAAGTTGTGCCTGCTGCCATGATTGTCTTTGATCTAAGAGAGAGGCAGTCAAATGACCATCCTTTATTAAGATACTGGCATTAATAACAAAATTATAAAATTACCCAGAAGTTATGTCTCTCAAAACTTTTTAAGTGCCACAGATGGGGAAAAATTTAATATGCCTAGAAAGGGAGAAGGAGCCATGTTGTCAAGGGTTTTAAAAACCAAAGAGAAGTTGATTTTCAAAATCCTTATTAAGCTCTTCCATGACCTGTAACCAGTTCATGTTTTTCTTAGAAGCTTTTGATGCAGGAGTTTTGACTTTGTTTTCTTCTTCTGGTTCCATGTTTTGATCCTTTTTGTCCCTAAATAAGGATTCTATGGTCTGATTGCACTTCCTCTGCTTGCTCATCTTGCCAGCCAATTACTTAACTTTTGAGCTTTTTGCCACAGTAGAACTCTGTTTCCAAAATGGAGAACTGTGTCCCAAATCACTGGAGTTTTCGCAAATGTTGTCAGAGGTCTGAGGAAGGAGCCCACTCTACAGCCACCACAAGCTCTGGCACAACACCTCGGGTTTCTCACCCAAGGACCACCACCCAAGACCATGATCCAGATCCAAGCAGATCAAAGCAAAAGCAATTACTCTCCAAATTGTTGCTTGGCCCCCGTAGGCTCTGCAGGCCAGGAGCTCCAGAGGCAGCCACAAGGCAGCAGTTACAGCCGGCAAGCCTCCTCCACTTCTCATCCCGGGGCAGGGGCTGGACCAGGCTCTTATGTCACCCAGTTCCAACAGAATTCCCCACTGATGTACTTTCTCTTTGGCGTTTATGGGTTGAACCATAAACCATCATCACTGCTGGTGATTTATTCTCCTGAAGTCTGCTCTGGCCAGTCTGTGCCACTGGTCAGAGCCGCCCTGGGACCCGCACAGCTCATGTGGGACTGCTCTCAGCTCCCAGTCTGGTGTGATGGACCCTTCCTATTGGCCTGAGAGGCTGCAGTTGGCAGGAGATTTGTTTCTCTCTGTCACTTTGTGGGTTCTATAGCTCTAAAATTTGTTTAGAGTTGTATTTTACAGGTATTGGAGGTGCTTGGAGCCTGTGTGGTTTCTTAATGGCTATTTCCATTATTTTCTCCCCTTCCTGGAAGCTCTGGAATTTGGCAATAATATGTCTAGGAATTTTCATTTTGAGATCTCTTTCAAGAAGTGATGAATGGATTCTTTCCATTTCTATTTTACTCTCCGATTCTAAGATACATGCATGGTTTTCCTTAAGAAATTCCTGAAACTTGATACCTAAACTCTTTTTTGGTTAATCACTTTAAGGTAGTTCAATAATGCTTAAATAATGTCTCCTCAACCTATTTTCCAGGTCTGTTGTTTTTCTGATGAGAAGTTTCCCATTTCCTTTGTCTTTTCATTTTTCTGACTTTGTTTTATTGTTTCTTGATGTCTCAAAGAACCATTTGCTTCCATTTGACCAATTTTAATTTCTAAGGAATCATTTGTGTCCCTGAGATTTTTTTTTACGTCTTTTCTATTTGGCCAGTTTTGCTTTATGGGAATTCTTTTCTTTCATGTTTTTTGTGACTCTTTTACCAAACTATTAATTCTCTTTTCATAATTTTCTTGCATTGCTCGTGTTTCTTTTCCCAAATTTTCTCTACTGTTCTTTTTTGACATTTAAAATCTTTTTTGTTGTTGTTGCTGTTTTTAAATCTCTCCTAGGAATTCTTGTTGCGTTTGTGTCAATCTGCATTTTTCTTTGAGGCTTTAATTAGAGCTGTTTTCATACTGATGTCTTTTTCAGAGTTTGTATCTTGATTTCACCATAGAACCTTTTTATGGAGAGCTTCTTTTTGTTTGCTCATTTTTCCAACCTATTTTTTTACTTTCAGCTTTGTGTTAGAGTTGAGCTCTGCTCACTTCTGGTGGAGGGGAATCATCACTGTCACAAGCTTCAGGCTTTTTCCAACCTGTTTTCACAAACAGTTTGGGGGGCTTCTAAGTTTTCAGTACTGCTAAGGTGATATGATACAAGGAGACATGTGGTCATTGCCCTCCTGGTCTGTGCTCTGGTCTCTACCCTGGTACCCTCTCCCTTGTGACTGATAGCAAGCACTCCTCTCCACCCTGGAAGTATGACTAGCAACTGGGAAATGGGCAATGGAGTTGCCAAATGGCACTCTGTCCAGTCCTAGAACAGTGGTCCTCTGTAATCTCTTTCTGACCAAGTATTCCTTACCATCCTTGGGTGGCAAGAGCTCCCAGTACTACTAGTGCTGCTACTGTTACCTACTGATGTAGCTACCACTACCAGTCAGCCCCACTCTAGCCCTACTCCTGTACTTCTGACCTAAGTTGTCTGGGCTGGAAAAATGTCTCACCCAACCTTTTGTTGGTCAAGACACTTTAGAATTTGATTTGGTGCATTATGTTTAAATTGTTTTGAGAGGAATGTTAAGAGAGTTCTGCTTGAATGCTCCCTTTACTCTACAGTCTTGGTTCCCTAATCTATCTATAGATCTGAAAGGAAATTTTTTTCCCAGCATCTCTAATTCGCTTATGATGTCACCTTTTATGTCTAAGTCATGTATTTATTTGGAGTTTATCATAATACATAGTATAATCTTCCCAACAGTTCTTCTTTAACTGTAAGTTCATATCCCAGCAACTGAGGTCTTTGTATTTACCAAACACTATGCCACTCTGTTAATTTCTATGTACTATGTATATAATCTGTTCCACTAACTGACCACTTTTTTTGAACCAGCACCAAACTGTATGATTATAACTTTATAGTACAGTTTGATATCTAGTTCTGCTAAGCTTCTTTCATTTCCACTTTTTTTTTCAGCATCTCCCTTAAGATTTTTCACTTTTTGTTCTTCCATATGAATTTCATTATTTCTCTAGTTCTATAAATAATTCTTAGGTAGTTTGATCATTTTAAGCAGTAATGTCACTTTTAATATATTTGTACAACCTGCCCAAAAACAATTAATGCTTTTCAAATTATTTGGGTCTTTACTTCTGTGGTATTTTATACCAGCCTTCTTATAATTTCTAAGTGTTTATTGATAGATAGACTATGAAATATTTTACAGATTCTATAGTTCTGAATGGTATTTCTCTTTCCATCTCTTCCTGCTGGTTTTTGTTGATAATATGCAGCATTGCTGATGACTGATGTGGATTCATTTTATAACCTATAATTTTGCTAAATTTATTGCTTAAGTTAATTTTGATTAATACTTTGGGATTTCTAAGTAAATTGTGTCATTTAGATAGCTTTGTATCATCTTTACCTATGCTTATTCCATTAATTTTCATTTGTCTCATTGCTGCAACTAACATTTCTAGCATGCTGTAAAACTGTAGTGGTGACAATTCTTGCTTAATTCTTAATCTTATGTGAAAGGTGATTAATTTTTCTCTCTTGCATATAATGTATTCTCTTGACTTTATATAGGTATTATTTACTACGTTAAGAAAAAATCCATTTATTCCTATGATTTCTAATGCTTTTAAACAAAAATGTGTGCTGGAATTTTTTTCAAAAGCCTTTTGTCCATTGATATTACCATGTAAGTTTTAATATTTGTTATTAGTAGGGTTTATTAATGTTATGGTCTTCATTATATTGACCTAACTGCATTCACAGTGTATAATTTTATGTACAAAAACTTAGTATCATAAAAGAACAGTCAACCAAGACAAATTCCCACATTGGCTAGATTCAAAAATGTGTTTCTCATTATGCATATTAGTCCTTATCATGAGATGGGCAGTATTCTTCTTCACTAGACCTCTGAAGTCACAATTGACCATTTCAGTGATAGGAATTATTAATTTTTTCAAAATTGTTCATTTTTATGAATATTTTACAAGCATCAATTTAATATTATTACAGTAATAAATTATTCTCCTGGTTCTACTCACTTCATTCTGCATTCTTTCATACAAGTCTTCCTAGGTCTCTCTCTGTTTCTTAAAGCATAATAGTATTCCTTTACAATCTTAGACAATTTCTTCTGCCATTTTTCAATTAATGGGTATTCTCTTCCTTAGTTGTTAGTTCTTTTTCATAACAAAAAGAGCTGCTAAAAATATTTTTGTACACAGAGGGTTTTTTTCCTTTGTCTTTGGGGGATAAGCCTAGTAGTAGAATCACTAGGTCAAAGGGGAAACAGTGAGCAATTTGTGGGGCATAATTCCAAACTGCTTTCTAGAATGACTAGACCAACTCATTGGTCCACCAACAATGCACCAAGGTGTCTGTTTCTCATACCCTCTTCAACATTTGTCATTTTCTCCTATTGTCAGCTTTACCAATGTGATGGATGTAAGGTAGAGCTCCAGAATTCCTTTAATTTGCACTTCTCTAAATATTAGTGATTTGGAATATTTTTCATATGGCTATCTGATATCTTCAGTTTCTTCCTTTGAAAACTGCCAGTTCATATACTTAGAGTCTATCAGTGGAGAAATGGCTCTTATTATTATAAATTTGAATCAAATCCTTAATATACCTCAGAAATACCTTCTCTTCCCCTTTTTCTACAATGCCTCCTCATACTCCATTGACTTTTCAGCTTCCTTTTCTGTATTGTCTTTCCACATTAGAATGTAAATTCCTTGAGGTCAGTGATTATCTTTCTTTCTGCTCATATTTTATTTCCAGTGTTTAGTAGTACAGTGCCTACAACCTAGAAAATGCTGAATAAATGCTTGTTGACTTGGCTTTAAAATGAGACATTTACCAGAGAAATTTGGTGACATTTTTTTTTCCCATGTTACCAGTTCATACAGGAAATAGGAATCTTAGCTATATTAGATTTGCTTATGGAGAAACTTTTAAATTTTATATCATCAGAATTGCCTATTTTATCTTCTGTAATCATCTCTATCCTTTGTTTAGCCATGACCTTGCTCCTCTCCTAAGATCTGGAAGGTAATTTCTTCTTTTTTCTTCTAAATTAAGATGCTGTTCATCACCTGTTTTTGTATACCTAGTAGCTAAGAATAATTTTTATATTTTTAAATAAGTTTGCATACAAGTTTTTGCTACAAATAATTTTGCATTTTAAAATGCAAAAACCATTCTTAGCTCAGTAGTTATAAAGAAACAAGTAGAGGGCAGGATTTGGCCTGTAGGTCATACTTTACTGGTCCTTATTCTAAATTGTTTATAATATGACTTTTTATAGTTAGCCTACATATCCATTTGCAGCTTATCTTGGTATACTGTGTTAGATACTGGTTTAAACCTAATTTCTGCCATACTGAAATACAGTTTTCCAAGGAACTTTTATCGAATATCCTTAACCCAGTAGCTGAGTATTTGGGGTTTGCTGAATTTCTGTATGTTGTGCACCTACTTCTTCCACTGCTCTACCTCTCTATTTCTTAACCAGTACCAAATCATTTGATTGATTACTGCCCTTTAACTATTATAACTATTTTGAAATCTGCTACTTTAGATACTGCTATACTGCCTCTTTCCTACTTTTTTCATTATTTCTCTTGAGAATATTGACCTTTTGTTCCTCCAGATGAATTCTGTTATTCCTTTTTCTACCTCTATGATATAACACTTTAGCAGTTTGCTATGACACTGAATAAGTGTAGTAATTAGAGTATTATTGTCATTTTGTTATACTGATTTGGTCTACCTATAAGCAATTAATGTTTCTCTAATTATTTTGGTCTGTGTTTATTTCTATAAACAGTGTTTTGTAGCTGTATTCTTATATGTTCTTTTGAGTTATCAAGGTAAGTAGATTCCCAAGCATTTTCTAGTCCTGTTGTTATTTTAAATGCAATTTCTCTTTCTAGCTCTTCCTGCTGGGTTTTATTGACATCATACAAAAATTCTGTTAAACTGTGCAGATTTATTTTATATCCTGCAACTCTGTTGAAGTTATTAATTGTTTCAATTAATTTTTATTATCTGCAAAAGTGGTAATTTTCTTTCTTATTTTCCTAAGCTTGTTCCCTCAATTTCTTTTTCTTGTCCCATTACTATAGCCAACATTTCTAAAATTATGTCAAATGCAAGTTAAAATAAAGGACATTCTTCCTTGACTCCTAATCTTACTGGAAAAGACTCTACTTTATCTCCATTGCATATTTGCCCTACAAAAAACTGGATTCATTTATTCCTATGTTTCATAATGTTTTTCAAAGTAATGGGTGTTGTATTTTGTCAAAAGCTTTGTCTGCATCTGTTCATAATTCTTCTTATTATTATTATATTAACATGGTATATGTTTGTAGTTTTTCAATACTAAATCAACCCTATAGTTATGGAATAGTAGTATGCAATCTTTGTGACATAATATGGTAGTCTCTTTGCTACTATTTTACTTAGATTTTTGCATCAATATTCATTATAGTCTTCTTTCTCTGTTTTAAGAGTTCACATAAGGGAGACAAGTACATGTAAAAATATATACAGTACGAATATAGATTTACTAAGTACAAATGTATACAAAGTAATTAAATTCTAGGTAGTTTGGAAAGGGGGGCACTAGTAGGTATATGATTTGCTCATTGTTAAATAACCTATATATGCCAGAGACAGAACCTGGATGCAGGTCTTCCTGATTCTAAAGCCAGCTCTCTATCTACTTTGTCACAGTACCTGTGAATGCTGATAAGAGTAAGTGTTTAACAAATATCTAATTAATTTAAGTGAACAGCAGAAGACAGAGATATGAGACTAAAAGGTCTAATTTGGAGAAAAATTTTTTTTTGTTTGTTTGTTTTGTTTTTTGCTTTTTGGAGGGCAATTGGGGTTAAGTAACTTGCCCAAGGTCACATGGCTAGTTTTTGTGTTAAGTGTCTGAGGCCACATTTGAACTCAGGACCTCCTGACTCCAGGGCCAGTGCTCTATTCACTGTGCCACCTAGCCACCCCATGGAGATAAAATTTTTAAGAATCAGTTTAGAAATGATGACTGCAGTGGGAAGATAGTTTCTCCAAAGGAGTGAGCATAAGGGAAAAGCAAGAAGAGAACAATGAACATGGCCTTGAAATGTCCACCATAACAGAGCAGTAGGGAAAGAATGCTGAAAAAGGCCTAGGAAAAAGGGATCAAAGAGATAGGAGAACAATGAATAAAGCAAAGTTTTACAGAAAGGAAACAGTTTAAGGGGGAAAAGAGTGACCCAGACTTTCAAATACAGCAAACTGGGTCAAAGATGTAAGAAGTGAGAAAAATCATTTAATAAGTAATGATAACCTTCAGTGCATGGCAGCGGGGAAGCCAGACTGAAAAGTGGTCAGGATGGACAGAACAGGTGGTAATGACATTCATTAAGTGTAAATAGCACACCTATATTAGTTATTGACTCATTAAAAGTAGAAAGGATAGGGTCAATAAAAGGTCTCATCAACGAAGGGAACAGACATGTTCATGAATAAAGAAAATGGCTGAGAGGGAAAGACTGAGGCTTCTATAAGAAAAAAATAAGAGTCAGGTTACTATCCCCCAAGGTACTGGTCAAGGAGTCAGGAAATATGGGTTCCTGTCACAAGTTTTGCCTCTTAGGGGTTGTAGGAACCTAGGCAAGTCATTTTTAGATCTGTTTACTCAATGGTAAAGAAGGCTAGTTTCAGCAATAAAACCCTAAGAATCTACAAATGAAGTTCAAAGGGATGGTGTGAATACATCTCATTAAAAGTTGAAGGATATGAATAGGCAGTTTTCAAAGGGAGAAATCCAAACTATCAAGAGTCATATTGAGAAATGCTTCAAATCACTAATAATTTGAGAAATGCAAATTAAAATAATTCTCAGATTCCATTCAGCTATAAGATTGGCAAAAATGACCAAAAAAAGGAAAAATGACAAATGGTAGAGGGGCTGCAAGAAAATAAGCACATCAATGCACTGTGAGTAAAACAGTAAATTAATACAGCCATTTTGGGAAGCAGTTTGGAGGGACAGCTAGGAGGCACAGTGAATAGAGCACCAGCCCTGGAATCAGGAGAACCTGAGTTCAAATCCGGCCTCAGAGACTTAACACTTAACTACCCGTGTGACCTTGGGCAAGTCATTTAACCCCAACTGCCCTGCCTAACCCCCTCCCAAAAAAAAAAAAAAGGAAAGCAATTTGGAACTGTGTACAAAAATCCACTAAACTTTTAAATTCACTGATACCACTGTTAGGCCTACGTTACAAAGAGATCAAAGAAAGAAAAGGATATGTTTTTTTTTTTTTTAAAGCAATCCGGGTTAAGTAACTTGCTCAAGGTTACACAGCCAGTTATTTCTGGGTGTGGTGCGAGTATCTGAGCCCGGATTTGATCCAGGTCATCCCGACACTGGAGCTGGTGCTCTTGCTCGCTGAGCCACCTGGCCGCCCCAAGTATATGTATTTTTAAAAATATGTATAGCAGCACTTTTTGTAGTGGTGAAGAACTAGAAATTAAGGAAGTGCCCATCATTATGGAATCTGAATTAATGGGATGCTGATGCTTATAAGAAATGACAAATGTGATGATTTAAGAGAAACCTGGAAAAATTTGTATGAACCGATGCAAGAGAGAAGGAGACCCAGGATAACAATCTATACAATAACAACAACATTGCAAAGATAATCAGCTTTGAAAAACTCTGATCAATGTAACACCCAACCATGATTCCAGAAGACCAATGATCAAGCATATTACCTACCTCCTGACTGCGAGGTAAGTCTCACGATGCAGAATGAAAACATAATTTTTGGACATAACCAATAAGGAATTTTTTTTGCTTAACTATGCATATTTGTTATGAGGATTACTAAATGAAAAAATCAAATTAAATTTGTAAAAAATACATTGGAAAGCCAGGCAGAATGAAAAAAAAAAGATTATATCAAGGTGATAAAATGTTATATTCAGCTTACCATTCCTTGTGGCAAAAAAGTCCATGACTAAAAATTAAATGGCATGATAAGGACCATGAATCTTATTCTTTGTCATTTTAGGGTTGTGGCTTCAAGCTGATACAACCAATTGACCAATCTCCAAATTCAAAACCTTGATATTTTGGACCCTTGCCCCCTCTATTTCTTATATCTCATCTTTCAGAAAGTCCTGTCACTTCTCCCTCTATAATATCTATTCCTTTCCCAATTCCAACCAATTGTACAGTCTTCCAAATTGTGCCGTTTTTATGAGCTTTTCTTATGAACCATTCATATTACTCCTCTGCTCAAAATCCTGTTATCTACCATAGGAAATCTGAACTTATGAGTTTGACATTCAAGACCCTCCACTATCTAGCAGCACTTTTTAAAGCTTTGTTTCATGAAACATCCCACCATGAATTCTATGTTCCAGTCAAACTAAATGACTTGTCCTGCCCATTTATACACCTCACACTCTCCTAAAAATACAAAGCAAAGAATCCTTACCATTAATAGTAATCTGCCCTGTACTCTGAGGGACACCAACCAGTGTCACTGGATAAAGTCCAGATTCAGCAGGGAGTGAAAGAGCTGCAGGGAGAGATTCAAATTCCACTCCACTTGTGAGGAGACCCTAAAACAGAAAACATTATGTAAACAGAGACAATACTTATACCAGTTATCATTTTGTTCTGCATTGAGCCTGGTGGTAAGAGGATTTATTAAAGCTGAAGATCTATCAAAAAGGTGAATAATCTGAAGGAATAATGTTTATAAGTATCCATCATGATTAATGAGGAATAATAAGAGCTAGCATTTATGTAACACCTTAAGGCTTTTTATATAGTTTTTAAGGTACTTTTAACAGATATAGAAATTATGATTAACACAAAATAATCTTTCCATTCTCTCCCACCATTTCCAATTGAAAGTCTAAACATTCCACTATTCTCTCAAGCTAATATACGTCCCCCTCCCTTTCACTGCTAAACTCCAGAAAAGGCTGTCTACACTTGTCTCTTTTTCTCACTGTCCATTCATTTCTCAAGCCCTTGCAATCTGATTTCCATCCCCACACTACTCAGCTGACACTGCTCTCTCTGGTTACCAATGATTTCTTTGTTCTAAATCCAATGGCTTTTTTTCATCCTCCATGATCTTTGCCATTCTGCAGCATTTGGCACTGTAAACTACTTTCCTCCTTCTGGATAATCTTCCCTGCATCTCCTCCTCTATTAACAATCCTTCTCAGTCTCCACTGAAGATTGTTCATTCCATATCCTACTTCCTATGCATAGATGAACTCCAGAGCTCCATCCTGGGCATTCTATTCTACTCTCTCTCTCTCACTGATCATCAGCTCCTATGAGTTCACTACTCATCTCTATGCAGATGACTCCCAAATCTGCACAATCATCATTCAAATCTCCCCTAAGTTTCAGTCCCCTACTTCTTTGACACCGGGTGACATATCCACATGGATGTCCCATAGGCATCTCAAACATGATTATGTCTGAAACAAACCTTAATTATCTTTCCCCCTTAAATTATCCCTCCTAACTTCTCTATTTCTGCTGAGGGTACCATAATACAGGCTCATAATTCACTCTTCATTTTCATTTAATAGTTAATCTAATCAATTACCAAGTCTTGTCAATTCTACCACCATAACATCTCACACAAACACATCTCTCAATCCACCTACACAGTTTCTTATAACGTTTTATTTGGACTATTAGTCTCCTAATTGAAGTCCCTGCACTTAGACACTTTCTTGGCCAAACTATCTTCCCAACAGCTGATAAACTTGTGTCCTTAAAACAGAAATCTGGCCATGTAGATGTAGCAGTACATGCCTGAGGCCTCTGCTATTGGGGAAGCCGAGGGTGGTATGTCACTTGAGTTAGGGAGTTAGGTTGAGAAGGAGAGCCATGCTGTCTAGGGAGGAATGAACTTGCCCATGTCATAAATGGAACAAGTCAAAGTTTCTGTGTAGATCAGGAATAGAGTCTGTCCATAAGCAACCCCTTTGGGGCTAGATGAGAGACCCAATCTCTACAACTCAAGATTAAAAAAAGGCACAGGCATGAATATGGCACTCCTAAAATGAGAAGCTTAAGTAGTTCTCTGTTACATATAAGAAAAAGTAAGACATATAAAAAAAAGTAAGGTGACATTGATCACTTCACTATCTAGTTTCAATATGTCTTTCCAGGTATGTCACATATTATTCATCCTTACATACTCTACACTCTAGCAAAACTGACCAATATGTGACACGCTACATCATACTGTTCCCTGTAAGTTTCATGCCATCTCATACCTCCACACAGTATCACAAATTGCGCCCCACTCCTAGAATGCTATCCCTTAGTTCTCTTGGAAGGCCTGGTTCTCTTCCAAACTTAGCTCAAACTCTAAATCCAATAGGTCTTTTTTTCAGTCTATTAGCAGTTAGTTCCATATCCTGAGATTATTTTGTGTTTATTTTGTCTCTATCTTATCTGGGTACAAGTTATATCCTGTCCCCCATTCACCCATCCAAACAAGTGGGTAAAAACACTACCAAATAGAGAAGGGAAGAAAATTATCCCACACAATTGAAATGTCACATTACTAAATTTTCCCTCTCCACTCAAAACAAATCTTAGCTCCTTAAGGACAAAGACTTTTGCATTTTTGTGGTTTTATCCTCACCACTTAACTGAGTGACTTGTATAGAGTAGGTAGGCACTTAATAAATTCTTCCTATGTGATATAATGTGATATGACATGATGTGACATGACATAATGTGATGTGACATGATGTGATATGTAATATGATGTAATCTATTATCTGTGATGTATGATATGTTTTATGTAATACAATATATGATTCTTCCATCATGCTACAAAGGGTTAAGTCAGAGATCTACCATTTCCAACCTCTCCTTCTCCATCTCTCCCATCTGCCACCCTTTCCTTCTCCCTCCCTCTCTTATGTTGCTATAGCACTATATACACACGAATGAACAAGTGATCTACTGTAATGTTTCCTCCACAATGTCTTTTAGAGAACGCTAAATCTTAAATTCTCAGTAGTGTTCCATCATTGCTTCTTTCTTTAAGAAAAGCAACTGATTATCCTCTCTGTGGCATCTACCTGGTCCATGAGTGTGTTAAAATTGTATCTTGTTCTAGTGCCCCTGTTATTGTCCTTCATATTCAAAAAGGACCAAAATGACATCACAATGTCAGAGTCAAAGTACAGTGTGCCTGGCTGGCTGATTAGACCAAATATGAACTCTACCAGAGGGAACATTTGGGATGGAGATGTCTAAATTTACACATTTCACATTTCTTTTAAACTACTGCAATTCTGCTTTCCTCTTAGAGCACAGGGCCTTCTTTGATGCTGGCACACCATGATGAACAGTTTTGTGTCAGTCTTTCATGTCTCACAATCAATACCAAAGTTCTTCAGAGAGACGTTGGTAGTGTCCTTGTATCATTTCTTCTTACCTCTGTGTAAATACTTGCCTTGTGTGAGTTCTCCGTAAAATAGTCTTTTAGGCAAACATACAACATTAGCATTCAAACAATATGGCCACTTCATTTGAGTTGCACTTTCATCCCCACCTTCTAGTTTTTTAAGTAAGTTTATAAGTAAACAGCTGTTGTTCAGTCGTTTCAGCCATGTTCAACTTTTTATGACCCCATTTGGCATTTTGGCAAAAATACTGGAGTAGTTTGCCATTTTCTTCTCCAGCTCACTTTACAGATGAGGAAACTGAGGCAAACAGGGTTAAGTGACTTTCCCAGGGTCACACAACTAGTAAGCATCTGAGGCTGGATTTGAACACAGGAAGATAAGTCTTCCTGACTCCAGTCCTGGAACTTTATACACCATGCCACCTAGATGCCCCAAGCAGCCAGTATAAAGTAACAACGGCAGGAGGATTGCAAAGGGGAACATAGAAGCCACATACAAACTGTCCCAAAAGTCAAAGGAGCATAACTTGCAAACTGTATCATATATTTATTAAAAATCACATCCTGGGACTATGTACTAAATCAAAGGAAGCAATCTAGGCCTTGCTGTCAGAGTCTTTGGTCCTATGATATGTAAATCTCAGATAAAGTTTCAGGCCTATGCATTAAAACAAGCAGAACCCCAAATGGGAATGTTAATGAACTAATCTCAAGGTGATATGAATAAGAATTAGTCAGTCCCCTACCAAAACCCTCTTAAAATGAGATCCCAAACTCTTGCCCCCCAAGCATTCTCTATGTCCAACTGGGTCCATGCTGCCAAGTGCTCCCAGTTATAATTCATGGTTACATGAGGGACTCTGTGCCTCTCCCTCCCCATTCGCCTCTAAACACTCTTTCACACTACTCCATCTGTACCTGTTTGCCCCTGTACTCATTATGCTTTACTAAAGTGTGAATAAAACATTATTCCCCACTGAAAGAACTGGACATGTTTACCTTTATTTCATTATTCCACAAATTAATTAGCAATTCAATGAGGAATCCAAAGTTACAGGGCCTTGAATGTAAGCAATGCTCTGTCCCTGGAAATTCCAAACTTGTCATTCCTTTAAGCCTTAAGGTGGAGGAAAAAGCAATAAAGGAAAGGGGTATGGATGATAAAATTTTTGAACTTGGAGTTCTGAATTGGATAATGTTGTTGTGTCACCTAACTGTCCAGTTTGAAAGAAAATGAAGAACTGCCCAAAGATACTATTGTGGATGCATGAAGAACTCACTGGCCAATTTTGATTTTCTAAAAACACAGAAAATGGAAACAAGAACAAGTAAAAAGATGAATATAAGTGTCACAGTTCTATAATGATGTCAAGTTTTATAACTAAAGATTAGATACAGCAAAATCTATTCGAAAAAGTCATGTATGCAAAATAAATAGTGAAATGATACAAATATATCAAACAAGAGTCATTCCCTAATAGTTAAATAATCAAATGTTATAAGCAAGTAATTAAAATATGCAAGCTAGTGACACCTATTTGAAAGGAAAACAATTTAGAATTATATTTTAAAAGTCACTAAACTGTACATAGTTTTTGATCCTACAAAAACACTATTAGGTATATATTCCAAGGAGGAAAAAGACAGGAAGAAAGGTCTTATATACAGTTATCTTTTCCACATCACAGAGGTTCGGGGTGCAGGGCCCCAGCACTCTAGAAAACCCCCATAAAAATTTTGGTCCTCCCTTTGTAGCAGAGGAGAAAATTTTTTTTCTTTTCCCTTAATGAGATATTTTTAGTACCTTACTGTAAAATTTGGCTGATATTATACAAAACTATGCTATATTTTATGCATTTCTGAGTTTGTAAACTTTTTTTTGGTGTCTCCTGACTTTTGTGTGTCATCGGCAGCTTCCACAAAACTCCCAAAAAATTCACATTTAATTTCTTATGCCACCAGTGATATATCAAAACCACAATGGAGAATGCAGAAGTCGCAATGTGGAAGGGATAACTACAGAAAGAAAGCACTTTTTATAGTAAATAAGAACTCAAAAGAAATTTGGTTTTCATTGACTAGGGAAGACCTACACAAAATTAATTATATTAATATAATAATATAGCAATATAATATTATTGTAAAATAAGAGATAAAGTATAGAATTGAGAGAAAATTTGGAAGACTTATATGAACTAATGCAGAACAAGTAAACAGGATTAGTTGAAAATCTTAAACAGAGATCACAAAAGAAGGTAATACTCAATGACTTCCTAAATACTAAACAATGCATTAAGCAGTCATAACTTCAGAAGAGTGAAAGTGAAGAATGCCCCTCTACCCTTTTGGCAAAGAGTTGGTAGGCAAATGGAAAGTAAGACAAACATTGTCAAACATGGCCAAGGAAACTGTGTGCACACCAAAACTATGTGCAACAGAAATCCTTACCCAAATAATACCCAGAGGCTTCTCAAGGTAGGAAGCAGAAAAGAATGGTTTATTACGATCTCAAGAAAGGGCCACCTTCCTGACAAATAATCAGGGAGAAGAAGCAATTTACAAAAGGAAATGGTGAAGTTATAAAGCCCTAACACAGAATTCTCCCCAAACCCCACTTCTGACCCTTTTCTTCCATTGGCTAGAAATCAAGTGCACAATCTAAGGGCGACAATCTATCTCAATTACCAGAACAAGGAAACAGTGGACCACCCAACGTACATTTGAGAAAGCATTTCTGTCCTTATTTGGCATATCTTATGCTGAGGTGTCACTGAGGAAAGAAAGAGGTGACTCCGACCACTCTGAGTTTTAAGTCCATGTAAATCATGTGATTTCCAGTGAAGACGAACTTGGACCTGTTTCCCACAAAAAGCCTTACTAGATTTTAGAGCATAGACTCAGAAGTTTTCACTTCTTTCACTCAATATGATTTTTTTTTACTTGATTATAGTATGCAAATGAGGATTATTTTATGGGAATGTGGAAATACCTGCCTCTGACTGCAACTCCACAAGTAAAAGCCTCAGGCAAAAAAAAAAAAAAAAAGCCTTGTACTTGGCTATACTCCTACAGGACTACCTAGAGGAAATTAAACTCAGGATACAAAATGGGAAAAGCTAGGGGAAAAAAAGAATGGTAAAGAAAATGAACTGAGAATGGAAAATTTCACTCAAGAAAATGAATGCCCTCAAAACTAAAATGAGTCAGGCAGAAAACAATAATTCAACAACACAATAAGAAATAACAAAACAAAACCAAAAATAAAAATTAATTTATAAATTTAAGAAATATAATATCAAAAACAACTGACCTAGAAAACAAATCAAAAGTAGGTAATCTAAGAATTCTCAGACTCTTTAAAAATCATGATCAGAAAAAAGTCCAGATACCATATTGTAGAAAATTATGAATAAAAATTATCCCAAAATCTTGGAACCAAAAGGCAAAGTGAAAATAAAAACAATCCAACAATAATCTCTAGAAAGAAACTCTAAAATGAAAACTCTCAGCAATATCATAGACAAAATCTAGAGCTTCCAGGTGAATTTTTTTTTAAATACTGAAAGAAACCAAAAAGAAATTCAAATGCCAAGGAGCCATAATGGCATCATATAAAACAGCATCTGCCACTATAAGAAGAGGAGGGGTTGGAATAGGATATTCCAAAAGGAAAGAGATAAAGAATTACAACCGAAGACAATCTATCTATATGGCAAAACTGAATATAATGTTATAGAGGAGAAAATGGGTTTTTAATGGAAGTAAGGATTTTTAAGCATTCCTGATGAAAAGACCAGAACTGAATAGACAGTTGAAGATGGAAATGAAGATATCAAGAGAAAAATCAAAAGGTACATATTTTTATAATTGAAAGTTAATATGTGGGAACAAATTATTTAATCATTAATCAATAGTCAAGAAACAAATGTCTTATAATTCTAATATCTTTAAGTATAATAGAGAAAAAATAAAATAGTTTTTGTGGGAATTTTTGTTCTACATAATGGTTTTAGGAGAATTTTTTTTCTTAAAGCACAGGGGACTGGAGAGGAAAGGAGAAAGAAGGGGAAGGAAATCATAATGATGTTCATAATGTGAAGAATATATAATCATAGAGAAGGAAGAGGGAAAAGGAAAACGCATTCCATGATACTCACTTTTCTCTGAATCAGATAAAGGAAGACTGAATACAATTATACACAGAGGGATCTCAGTATAGAAATATATTATCCCAAAAGAGAAATTGGAGGGGACAAGGGTGAGGGAAGAGGGAGGCGTCTAAGAGGGAAATCAAGACAGATAAATGAACAGTCTTAAGCAAAACAAACTCAAATGTTGACAGGAAGAAGATAAAGGAATGATTAAAGGAAAGAAAAAATAAAAACATGGGATGCAGAGGGAGAGAGAAAAGATTAAATCAGTAACAGTGAGAACACAAAAGTGCAATCCTCTTCAGGATTTATCCCTGAGAAACTCTCAGACCTAGTTATTTCCACAATTACATAAAATAGCACTCACTTGTACAGTATAGTCAAATGAAACATCACGCTATGTTTGAAAATGTTTCTCTTACTCTCTACCTGCCTATCTTTGCCAAGGAGAGGAAAGGCATACTTTACTTTCTGTCTTCTGAAGTTATGATTGTTTCCTGCATTGTCCACTTAAGAGAACACAAAAATGGGGCAAATTCCTCTCTTCTACCACTTTCTTCTTATTTGTGAAGAGTGAGGTGGGAAGAAAGAAAGGAAAAAGTAGAAGAGAACAGGATGAAGAGAAATACAAAATTAACAGTCAGATCTATAAATGTGAATAGAAAAAATCATTCATAATACAAAAGTAGACGGCATAATGGATTAGAAAATAGAACCCACCAAAGGGAGATCTATAAGAAATACACTTGAAATACAAAGATGTACATGGAGCTAAAATGAGAGCTAAAGCAAAATTTATTATGCTTCACCTGTATTCAAAAAAGCTGGGGTAAAGATCAATTTCATATTTTGCCATAGCAAATATGGAAAAGATTAAGATATGAGCTGAGAAATTATTACAAGTAATGAATCAACACTATTACCTGATTTATATGTACCTAATAACATAGCATCTAAATACTTAAAGGAAATATTATTTGAAATGAGGAGAGAAATAAATAATAAAACTATAATATTAGAAGACTTTAATGTATCCCTTTCAGACCTAGAAAAACCTAAACAAAGGATAAAAAGAAAATAATTTAGGAAAGTGAAAAGAACTCTAGAAAATTAGAGATGATAGATCTCCAGAAATTAGTGAGAATAGAAGGAAAATATATACTTCTCAGTTGTGTATGGAACTTTTCCAAAAAATAAAGATTTGTTGAAGCATAAAGTCAACACCAACAATGTAGAAAAGGAAAACTACTAAAAATATAATATATTAGTCATAATGCAATAAAATATTATATTCAATAAAATGACCTTAAGGGAAGAATTTAAAAATAACTGGAGACTAAATAACATGGCTATAGAGAACAGATAGGTCAGAGAACAAATTATAGAAACAGAAAATTTTACTTTTAAAATGGCAATAATGAGACAACATACTAGAACATATAGGATGCAGCTAAAACAGTTCACAGGAGAAAACCTATACTTCTAAATCCCTGGTTCCCAACCATGTACTACTGCCCCAAGGTGACAAAATGAACTCACAGGGGTACTTTGGGATATATTAAATATTCAAAAGAAATACAACAATACTCAACATCTGTCAGACATTGTTTAAACTACTACTAGCTCAAAGTAGTTCAGTTTCACACTGGATCTTGCTATATTTTTTTTGTTGAAGTTCTCAAATATTTGGGATATGTTTTTGTATACTTATACCTTTTGCTAGATCAGTATTACTTTCTTGTATATGACATTATATCTTTTCAAAACTGAGTTTTCACCAGTTATTGGGTTGCTGTAAAGAAAGTCAATACCACTTGAAAATCAATGTGTAACAGGAAATGAGCATGGGGTCACCAATCAGATTCCAAGGTTTGAAAAAGTGTACAATGACCAACAAGTGCAAATATGTCACTAATAAAGCAATTGTTATTTAAGAATGAAATAAAAATAGTTTCTTGTTTCAATTTACATCCCTTACTTTTTCAAATGGCTACTAACTTGTTAGTACATAATTACTTAGGAAGCTGTTTGAACTTAAAAATTAGTAAATGGAATTACTAGGTATTTCTCTTGACCTAAGGGCACCAAGAAAAAATTACTGAGACACAAGGGCACTGTGAACTTCCTCAAGGTGCCATGAAAAAATAAAAAATTACTAATACTAAAGATGCCATGAGCTGAGACAGTTTAGGAATCTTTAGTTTGGGGAAGCTATAAATGTTTTTATCAACAAAAGAAAAAACACAAACCAATGACTTGTGCATGCAATTTTTAAAGCTTAAATATAAAAAAATTTGAAATTACCAACTAAATAACAAAGTTAAAATCTAAAATTTAAGGAAATTTTCATTTTTTTTAAAGTAATCGGGGTTAAGTAACTTGCTCAAGGTTACACGGCCAAGTGTTTCTGGGTGGGTGTTAAGTGTCTGAGCCCAGGATTCGATCTCCAGGTCATCCCCACACTGGAGCCGGTGCTCTTACTCGCTGCGCTACCTGGCTGCCCCTGGAAATTTTCATTTTTGACCTCAAGATCATTAAATTAATTTTAAAAAAATAAGAGCTGACCTTTTAAAAATTAAACTAAGAGATATTGGGGCGGCCAGGTGGCTCAGCGAGTAAGAGCACCGACTCCAGTGTCAGGATGACCTGGGGATCGAATCTGGGCTCTGATACTCAGCACCACACCCAGAAATAACTGGCCATGTAACCTTGAGCAAGTTACTTAACCCTGATTTTTAAAAAAAAAAAATTTTAAATATTTGGGGCGGCCAGGTAGCACAGCGAGTAAGAGCACCGGCTCCAGTGTTGGGATGACCTGGAGATCGAATCCCAGGCTCAGACACTTAGCACCCACCCAGAAACACCTGGCCGTGTAACCTTGAGCAAGTTACTTAACCCCAATTGCTTAGGGGCAGCCAGGAGTAAAGAGCACCGGCTCCAGTGTCAGGATGATCTGGATATTGAATCCCGGGCTCAGATACTCAGCACCACACCCAGAAATAACTGCCTGTGTAACCTTGAGCAAGTTACTTAACCCCGATTGCTAAAAATAAAAAAAAAACTAAGAGATATTTGTTTTTTTATTTTCAAAAAAGGAAAGAAAAATCAAATTAACAAATATGAAAAAGGAGAACTTAACAAGAATTGAAAAGAAAATTACAAGAAATCATTTTCTCTAATTATATGCTGACAAACCTGATGACTTGTAGTAAATAAGTGAATATTTACAAAAATATATAATACCCAGATTAACAAAAGAAGAAATAGATTATTTAAATAAACCAATGTTAGAAAAATAAACTAAACAAGCCATGAATGACATAAAACCATAGGCAAAAGTCTCTAGGACCAGATGGATTCATAAGTGAAATCTATCAAACATTCAAAGAACAATGAATTTCAATATTAAATAAATTTTACACCAAAAAACAACCCTTTTAATCTCTATGAAACAAATATTGTCTTTATATCTAAATCAAGAAAAACAAGGCTAAGAAAGAAATCCATAGATATGAATAATATTGATATAAAAATTTTAAATTAAATATTAGCAAGTAAGTCAAAATAAAATATTAGAAAGATTATAGACTATGACCAGGTTGGGTTCATAGCAGGAATAATTAATTCCAAATAAGCCTATAAATATAATAAATCATGTTAATAATACAAATAATACCATTAGTATTCAATAGAAAACTCTTTGAGAACAGTGAATGTGCCCTCGTATCTGTCTCAGCACAAAGCATAGCATGATATGGACATGGGATGTTCAATGAATATTTGTTACTTGATTTAATTCTAAGAGATTTGCACATAATCAATCATTGAAATAGAAATCAAGAGGCCTGGATTCTAGTCTAAGCTCAACCAATTGTGTGACTCTGAGCAGGCTACTTGTCCCCATCTCTTTATCTGTAACCTAAAGGATTGACTAGATAATCTCTAAAATCCTTAGCAATTTTAACATTCAATAAACCTGTGAATTTATAACCCACAAATAATCTACAGGTTGACTTTTCAGTCCTACCATCTTAGCTCTTTCTCTTGTTCTAGCTAGGAGATAGCTAACAAGATGATATGTGCAAAGAGCTTTGCAAACCATAAAGCACTATATAAATGTCAGCTCTGATTATTTTTATTGCATCCACTTCCTAGAATTAGAAGAGTTCCAATGCAAAAACAAACTTTTTTTTATTTCAAGAAGGAATAATACATACATATACATGTTTGTGTGTGTGTATATGTATATCTATAGATATATAGATATAATTTATGGTTAACAGAAGTACTTTCCTCACAACAACCCTGTAAGGTCAGGGCCAAAGGAATTATTGTTTAACACTGTACAGTTAAGGGAACCAAAGCTCACAGAGATTAAATTGCTTGTCTGTGGTCACACAACTATTGTGTTATCAGACCATGATTCTATTTCTCCTCTGCCAAGGCCTAGCTTCTATTTACCAAGATATCACATCCTGCCCTTTCAACTGTACACTTGTTCACAGCATGCCATGTAAGCTGTCACACACTTTTCCCATATGTCCGCCTGATTCAACTCCGGTATCACTTGCTCCATAAGACTCTACTAAATCTTCCAGGTAGAAGTGATTGGTTCAATTTCTCAAAGTCTTTGGTCTTGAGCTCTCCTGGAGATTTAGCAGAATTGATTTTACATTATATTTATGTGAAGGGATGATAGGATAATAGAGCTGTAAGAAACCTCAAAGGTTAACCTTCCTCATTTTACAGATTAGGAAACTGAGCCCAAGGGAGATGAAGAGATTGGCCTGTCACACCAGAAGTAAACATGCGAAGAGGGATCTGAACCTACATCTACTAATTTCAGAGTCAGCTCTTTCCCCTAAACCAGGACTTACTCCTATGTAAGATTTCAAGGTACTTGGGGACAGGGGCAGCATCATTTTTTCACCTTTCTGTCCCAGAACCTAACACTATGACATAAACAGAAGTTACCTTTAAAATGTGTATTGAATTATATTTAATCTGTGACCTGCTATGCTGATTCTAAACTATACCACTGCCTCAGAGTCAAAAGATGTGTATTTGCTGTGCCCTTAAATCAGCATGCAACATTAGGCAAACTATCTTTCCTCCCTGAGTCCTAATTTCCTAATCTATACAAAAAGAGAAGTGGGGAATGGCAGTGGGGAGGATGGACTAGATGATCCCTAAATTCTGTTTAAACAAACAAACAACCATCTACATTTTATGATGTAAGGAAGAGGCAGAAAAGGGGTAGTGAAAAAAAGTGCTGAGCTTGGAGTCAAGAGAGATCTAAGTTCAAATGCCACACTTGACCATTAACAACATAACTGTAGACAAATTGCCATGCTTCTCTGAGTTTGTTCCCTCATCTGTAAAAGGAGGTTAATAATTCGAGTTGTTGTGGGAATCAAATTAGATAATGTATATAAAGCACTTTGTAAAACTTAATACTCTATATAAATGTCAATTATTATGATGATTATATTCCTTTATTCAAAGAACCTAATATAATTCTAGGAATACTAAGATCACTCACTGAATGTTAACTGAATGAACAAATGATGCTTATATGATGGAACAAATGACAAATTAACCAGAAGACACACACTATGTAAAGGAAATTGATTTTTAAGGAGCACATAATTAGGACAAACTGTATATAGAATAGGTCTATTAAAATTGCTGTTACTGTTATCATTCCTTCTTTGTTCTCAAAGAGAACATCACAAGGGTGATTTTTGAGTGAATTGGATTGAAGTGAGGCAGAGCTACACAAAGTCATCAGTTTCACTCTCTCCTCCAGTCATCAAAGTCTAGTAGCAAGACAAAAGTCAGGATGACTGGCGATGGCCTAGGATATAGTGGGTGACCTTGGCCTTTTAAACTAAGGTCTTTCCAAGGTCTACACTCATTCTGTGATTATGGGATAGCTTTTGCTTAGCAAACATAAGAGAAATGGAAGTTATAGAGAACTGTTAGCCCATATAAGGAAATACATAATTTCCAAAATAAGAAAAAACTTCCTAACAATTCTATTCCAAAATAGAATGAGTTGACTAGCACTTGGGGCCTAGACTAGATATTTTTAAAGTCCTTCCAACTCCAAGAGTCTGCAATGTAAATTTTCACAGTACCCAAGTTGTTCAACAATTACTTAAACTTCAGGTAAACAGTTTATTTCATTTATTCCAAATCACAGTGTAAATCTGACCAATCCTTCTCACTTTGAAAGTTCATATACATTAAAAATAGATGAAAATTTAGAATTAAAATAATAATGATAGATAGCATTTATATAGCACTTTAATGCTTGCAAAGCACTTTATAAATATTATCTCTTTTGATTTGGATATTTATTGAGTGTGAGTAAAAAATCTGTGTGGGGTTGCAGACATATTTCATTTCTGAGTAAAACAGCCTTATGGGGAATTTCATGAATCCATACCAAAAACAAGAGCTCATCCCCACAAAATTGTTCCAGAGGATGTTGCTTCTTTTTCTGTTTTAGTTACAAAGATTTGAGCACAAGATTCAAGCAACAGCCTTTGAAAGGAACTGGGATGCCATTTAACTAGATAAAGGGTGCCCTCAACAGCTGACAGAGTGGCACCACCGCTCAGCTTGCTGCTTTATTTGTTATGCAGGTTTCCTTGGGTTCCTTTTTTTTTTTAACTAGACTGGAACCATTTCTATGAAAAAACACAAAAAGCACATATATTCATTCCACTTCAGGAAAAGGGGAAAGGTCAACTCTATCTGACAATTTTAAATTTAAGAACCAAGTTCAAAGGGTTCAAATATGAAAACAAAAACACTTCTGTGAATATCAAGGAGCCATCTATAGGCTATTCTTTCATCCCTCTCTCCTGCTTTTTATTCATATCACAGGTCCCTCAAGGAAGAGGCTGACTTTCAAAAGGAGAAAAATTTCCTCTAGTAAAACTGAATTTTAAAAATGAAAAATCTGCAAAATCATTCCTGAAGCAAGCTCCTATTTACTTGGAAAAATCAAATTTTGATGAGCAATACAAGAATCATAGAAGGCTCAGCTAAAAGGGACTTCACAAATCATCTAGATTTATCTTTTTTTATAGATAAGGAAACAGGTTGAAATGTAAAATGACCTCCACCCAGTAAAGTGAAACTCTAGGTTAGCTCATCTGATTCTTAGGCCAATACTGTCTCTAATCCTCCCAAGCCCCCTTTCCTATTCCATAGCACACAAGCCTTAATCTATTTGCATTATTGTCTGTAAGGCTCACTGTATTTTACTCACTGGAACACGGTAGGTACCTAATAAATGTTTACTTACTAACTAATTAATAATTTAAAATCACCCCCTGGCTAAAATTTAAAAAGGTAACCCATTACAAATACCAAGAGAGTACTTGCTGAGTATACACTACTGTATTGACCATTATTTGTTAGACAAATTATAGAATATAAAATACAATAATTACTCTGCACGATGTAATTGGTAGAATTTTTGAACCTAAAGTATCCTACATAACATCTAGGCTGTCCCCTCCCTTTTTGCCAATAAAGAAACAGGCCCAGGAAGTAAAATGACTTGCCCATACTCATCCAGTGAGCCAGAGCTAAACCTACATGACAGTATAGGAGAGCAGAATGAGCAGCACGCTCAGAATCAAATAACCTGAATTTAAGTTTTAACATTTGCCACTACATTACCCATGTTGGTTCAGTTTTCTCAACTGAGATGAAAGGGTTGGCTCTCTACAGTCTCTACAATTCCTGCTTTCTCTGACAATGTATCATTCTAGAATCAATCTCTTGACATTACATTATTCTGTACTTAATTGACAACAAGTAAAAGACAATGTAGCTGTTATAGTATATAATCTTTATTATGGAATACATATACACATTTTGTGAATACAAACAAAGATGGGATCAAATAAAGTTACTAAGTCCTCATGAACCACTGCCCCATCAGGAAAAATAACTCATCTTGGTAAACGTATCTTTATCAATCTGGCTGTAGCATCAAGCACCCCAGAATACCCAGGGTTGCTGCCAACACAGGTTCTTGGATCTGCTTTGATAAAGGAAAGCAACTCAAAATGGGTTAACAAGCTTACTTTAATCAGTCAAATATGTATCGTTTACCTAGTTCGGGGAAAAAGGTCAGCGCCCTGAACTTCAGAGTATACAGACAGAATTATCAAGACAGAGAAACAGATCAAGTAGACAGGTTTCCAAACTTGTCCAAACATTACATCCATACCAAATCAACATCTGGGTTTTTCAAAGCCGGGGGGCTCTCAACAACGGCTTCCCAGAGTCTCATCTGATCAAATCACGGAACACTTCTCAAAGTGAGCCCCAAAACAAAGCCTCAAATCAGGGTTTATATAGCCTTCTCCTGGCTCAGAGGATGTAACAACCTTCTGGACCCACTGGCCAATCAAAAAGTATCTACTGAAAAACAAGCCTCCCACCCCAGGCTCCAGGTGCACTTTAGCCTAGGGGCAGGGAAGATCTTAAAAACTTACATTCCCATTACACTTTCTATATCATTAGCACAAATTTTATATGAACCACAAAAAGACACTGGCTATGCATTAAGGTGAATTATACTAAAGATAACCCATATTCATATACAATGCATTATGTAAATGTCACAAGAGCTCAGCTCAACAGGGAATTGTACATTTTGTATTATCATTGACTTAGATCTTCAACCCATAAATCAGAGGTCAAGGTAAAAAAAAATACATATAAAAATATATTTGGAAAAAGTTGCCTCTCCCATGTGTTGAAGAAAGGGGTGTATTTCTTATACAGGTACAAACTACATGCTATCATACCTAGACAGAAACCATTTGAATTTTCTTTTTAACCTATTTCTACTGGCAATTACTTTGAGGTATTGCAATTTCAAAACTTTCAGCATAAATTAATAAGTATACACACAGCTATAAGAAATGACAAGCAGGATAATTTCAGAAAGATCTAAAAATTTTTATATGATCTGATGCAAACTGAAATGAGCAGAACCAGGAGAACATTGTACACAGTAACAGCAATATTGTACAATGATCTACAGTGAATGATTTGGCTATTCTCAGCAATACAGTGATGCAAGACAATTCTAAAGAACTTATGATGAAGAATGATATCCACCTCCAGATGAATAACTGAAGGAGTTTTAAATGCAGATTGAAGCATACTGTTTTTTACTTTCTTTTTTTTGGGGGGGGGGCGGTCCTCTGTTTTCTTTCACAACATGACTAATATGGAAATGTTTTACATGACTGTACATGTATAATCTACATCAAACTGTCTTCTCAAGGAGAAGAGAAGAAGGGAAGGAGGGACAAAATTTGGAACTCAAAATTTTTCAAAAACAAATGGTAAAAAAAATTTTTTCATGTAATTGGAAAAAAATTTTAAAGTATACATACATAGTGAGCCTTCTAAGTAGAGACACATGTATACTATTTTAAATGGTCATTTTAAAGACACAGGCTAATTTACTAAAAAGCACAAGAAATAAAATTAATAATTTGCCTAAACAGTAATAAAATATCCTAGATACCTTAATTTAGCCTTTCTTGATCTTCCCTTCCATCCCTGATCCCTTATTTTCCTTTATCCCCTTGGCTCACTTAGAACAAATGCTTTCTCTTTCTCCTTTGAAGCCTCAGAGCAATATACTTCTACCTTTCTTACATACTTTTCCCACAATCTGCTCTGAACTATGGCTATATCCACATATTATGTTGATCAAGACTGTAAATTCAATGAGGGCAAGTCACCTAGAATCAATAAATCAGTAAATAAGCATTCATTAAACACATATGATGTTTCAGGCACTGTGCAAAGCACTGGGGATATAAACATGAAAAAGAAAGCTCCTGCCCTCAAGGAGTTTACAATTACAATGCAATGAGGAATCAAATTTGGGAGTGATTTCTGATTCTTTCTTCTCCCACTCCCCACACATCTAATGAATTCATAAATCCTATAATTTTTACCTCTAGAAAATGTATCACACATCTATATCTCCCTCTTACTTTCTACTTTAACCATCCAAATTCAGGCTCTACATTTCCCCTCAGCTAATCTATCCTATCATTGCTTCTGGAAAGGGCATATTAATGTAAAACATCCCTACACTTCTCAAACCATACACTTCACTGGCTACCTTTCCCTTATGACTGCTGGTTCCCTAGAACAGGACAGCTCTTTGAGGGCAGGGACTGTTTTGTTGTATTCACATACAGCATGGTTAACATAGCACTTGGCATATACTAAGTACTTAATAAATGTTTTTGTCCATTAATTCAACAATAATAGCCTCCTAAAATATCTTCCTACTTATAATCTTATTCCTTTTATCTTTATTTCCTTCAATACCTAAAATATGTCTTCTCAAAAAGTATATTCTGATAGATCTATGATCTCCTCATTGTTAATAGTGCCTCCAGTGATACAGATCACATTACATCTGCCTGACCATTCTGAGGGCTATATGTCCATGTATCACCAACAGGACCTCCACCCAAGACAAAGACAAAGTCCTTCAGATACCTTTGACACAGCATAGATATCAACAGAACATGTGGACTGTCCGCTGGCTTTACTTTGCCATCAGTAAAGAGGTAGCTTTTCTAATTTTGATCATGCATCTCTTTAATGGCATTTTTGGCATTATTCCTCTCATTTAATTACTTGTTTGTAATATGCTACAGTCACCTCATGCCCCCCACGTATCTCTCTTTTGCTCTTCACCTTCACCTTGTCAGAGATTAAAGTATTCCGTGACTCATAGCCATATAACACTACCAAAAGAACACTAATATTAAAAAAGACATGTGGAAATCTATCTCAAAGAAAGTGAGGTAAAAAAAAAAAAGCTTTGTAATTTCCTTAAGGCATTCTAGCTCACTATATTCTCCCTATTCAATTCTGGGTCCACATCACTGTCCATTTACAGTATCTGTCCAAGCTACAAACGTTGAAGGACAAGCTCTTTCCTTCCATCTACATAGCAAAGTTCGATCATTCTCTTAGTTTTTGTTGTGCGGGGAGAACTAAACCAAACTCTTTTGAGGGATTATGGATCTCATTTGGGACACTCTGTGGTTTGGTGAAATTAGCCCATCATCTACAAACAGAAGCATCAAGAGATCCTCACCACCTATAAAGAATGCCTCTGGAGCAGCTAGGTGGCACAGTAAATAGAGCACCGGCCCTGGAGTCAGGAGGACCTGAGTTCAATTCTGGCCTCAGACACTTAACACTTACTAGCTGTGTGACCTTAGGCAAGTCACTTAACCCCAATTGCCTAGCCTTCCCCCCTCAAAAAAAAAAAAAGGAAGGAATGCCTCTTCAAACTAGGAACTTGCACTGAACTCCCCTCTGACAGTAGTGAACATTTTTGATGAGCAAGTATCTTCCAATTTTATGTCTTCCTTGTTATGGATAATCAGTAGGGAGCTAAAGTTATCTCTCTTGTTTTATCTTTCAGATAATCTTACTTGAAATATTAAAAGTTTGAAAATATTCATGGTAGATTGTTAGAAGAGAGCCTTTAAATCTATTGAATCAACAGCTTTTTTATGGTCAACAAGCAATAAGTGAGATCTTGTTTTATCTATATATTTCAATCAACTGTGTGATGGTAAAATGTGGTCCCTTGTGGAATGTCATTTCCCAAAGGCTGCTTGTGCCTTTCTGATACTCCTATTAAGCACACCTTCAATCACGCATAGGTCATTCTCATTAAATGTTACACAGATGGGAAAGTAGACACAGTGAATCAGCCATCTCTAAACAAATCTCTTGTTTATCAGAGCAAAGATTAAAACTAGCACACAAAAAAAAAACTATCTAGAAGGAAAAAAATGAGAAAAAGATATGGCTTACAATGAAAACAAATTAAACTTGACCTGTTTAAACAAGTGACTGAAATACTGAAAAATGGGAAATGGAGGAAAGGACATCTTAGTGATTAGAACAAATATGTAAAGAAATTTAACTGATAGAAATTAAACCTCACAACTGGTGAATAAAATATCCTAAGAATGATCTCAGTCAGAAAATATTTGATCTACTTGCTACAGCAATGCCCTGACAGTTGAAAGCAACCTAGGTTAAGACAACAAACTAATTTGTAAAATATTACCAAAAAAATTGGGAAATGATTAAGAGCAGTTATCACATCATAAAACAACAAAAAGTAGGGAAAAGATAAACAACTTTAAAGACAGTTTGGTGAAAGCCCCAAGTATAATTATCCCAACAGCATTTAAAGCATGAAACTAAATGGGGAAAAACAAAGAGATAACAGAAAAGATCTATTAATACTCATGAACTCTCTGTTTTGAGATCCTGGGATCAAAGTAGTGAGTGTGCTTCTTAAGGAAACAGAAGTACTGAAGAAAACAGGATGAATAAAGAAGCTAGACTAGACCATGAATATATAAAGGAGGCCCGGGGTTGAAGCAAGACAATTTTTAGGGCATTTGCAAATGATCAATTTTTAAGATTTCTTCAGAAGGGGAAGTTATCAAAGGTATGCAGGAAAAAAACCTCAGATCTGATTTTTACTTTTTAAAAAGTGACTGAAAGAATATCAATAAATACTGACTCACAGGCACAGAGTAAGTACTCAATAAATGCTGACTAAAATTTAAAAAAATGAAATAAGGCAATAAAAAAGTTCATTTATTATTTTCAAATACATGTAGTAACTCAAAATAATTATGGTGAATTTGCTATGACATCTGTAATCAGCATCTATTTTGGATACCTTTTTATTATATATTAGCAATCATTATTATTCAACATAACATACATTAACATAAAAGAGAGTATATTTTTACAAGCACTTTCATCTACATTCATCTCCAAAAGGTCCTGATAAAGTAGTTGCCACAGACATTAATATCCTCTTCTCACAGATGAGGAAACTGAGGACCAGGGATGCAAAGTACTTTGTCCAAAGTAACACAAATGCAGTGCTCTTGTCATCACACAACCTTTCTTCTAACCACACAGTTTCAAAAGTTCTTTAAAACCAATTTCTTCTTTAAAAGTATATTTTTTATACAATAAACTTAAGAAGGAAAGTTTTCAAAAATGGAGCAGAAACAAACTTGATCCCTGACCAGGTCAAAGAAGCACAAATTGGAAGTCAGTAAACTCAGAATGTATGTGGCCCAAGCACATTTCATAGTGCACTCAAAGCTGTTGAGCTGTTCATTTAACTTACTCAAGAACATAAAAATCATCTTGCATTGCGTTTGCTGAACAATATAATCAGGCTTTGTAGCTATAAATACTAATGCCAAATCAGCCAATACTTGCTCTGTAACCTTGGGCAAATCATTTCTGTCTTTGGTTTAATTAGCATGTAAGCGTGTGACTAACCCTCAAATATCCATGTTAAAGAAGAAAGTGACATAGGCCCAATAAATGAAGTACTAAAATGCCATACACCAAACACAATCAGGGATTTCAAAAATCTCGAAAATGACAATCAAGCAGGAGAAATAAAAAACAAACACAGGAAAACATGGTATATTAGAAAAATCATTAGAATGAGAGTGAGATCTGGATTCAAATCCCAGCTCTGCTACCATATCACTATGAGGTCCTCAAAAATTCATTTCCCCTTCTCTTGCTGTCATTTAGTCACTTCTGTCATATTCAATTCTTTGTGACCCCATTTGGGGTTTTCTTGGCAAAGATACTAGAGCAGTTTGTCATTTCCTTCTCTAGCCCATTTTCCAGATGAGAAACTGAGGTAAACTGGGTTAAGTGTCTTGCCCAAGGTCACCCAGCGAGCAAGTCTCTCAAAGTCAGATTTGTACTCAGGAAAATAAGTTTTCCTTACTCCAGGCACTCATTCTACTGTGCCAACTGGTTGCCCTTTCTTTCTCAAGATCTCAGTTAACTCTATGGAGTCAGACGGTAATGTCTCTCCAAGATCTCCAACTATAATGTTCTATGCTCAAGTCAACAAGCCAAGCAACACATAGAGAATACACACCATAGAGAGACCTAACATCCCTTGCTCCTCTCCAGTTCATTGCCAAGAATCCTGGCTCCAAATTCTTGTTCCCACCGTCAATAAGGTGAGACACACTGGGAGGGTGATAAACCTTGTAGAAGTATACACCAAAAATCCAAAGTTCTGAATTCTGTCTACAACAAGATTAATTATGCATTAAAAAAAAAACTTTAGGTCCATTGAAAAAGCACAGCCTAGAAATATAGCTCCTGTGGGAATACCATCTAGTACTCCCAGTCACCCAGTCTCATTACATTAGATGTGCAAGCAGAATGCAAATGTTCTCTTCTGCCAAACCCCAATCCCATATAATATTACTCTGATTGTCCTATAGGCCCACTATGAACTAACTCATCTAGAACTCAACATTTGACATCAGGAATATCTGAGTTTGAATCTTTCTTCAGACTCTTACTACTTACTACTTTATGACCCTGAGCAAGTTGCTTAAATCTTTCTGGGCTGCAGTTTCCATGTGTGGAAAAACTGGGCATTAGACCTGATGCCCTCTGAAGTCCCTTCCAACTATAAATCAATGATCTTACAAATAGCCCTCTCATTCCTTTGGGATCCTCTATAAACAAATTCTTCTACTTCTTAAGCTTTTACACTTCACCTTATTAACAGCTGTCTGTCAGGGCGGCTAGGTGGAGCACTGAATAGAGCACCAGCCCTGGAATCAGGAGGATCTGAGTTCAAATCTGGCCTCACACATTTAGCCCAAAAACTAGCCGTGTGACTTAGAGCAAGTCACTTAACCCCAATTGCCCTCCCCCAAAAAAACAAAAACAAAAGCTGTCTGTCAAAAAAAGAAAAACTGTCCATCCCTGAAGGATTCCCTGTTTTCCCATGAAATCCTTTATATTAATGGCTAATTCTTCTCCTACTACTCCTAACTGACAGATCCAAGAGAAAGAATAGGCATATAGCTAGGTTCCCACCGCTACTCCAGATTCATCCTTCTACCAGCATCTCTCAGTGACCTTTTTGTTGAGGTCCACCCTATCCACTTGTATGACAATCTCTACCAGGACCTCAGAGGCCATGATGGGAAAAAGAAAGACTGAGGTGTCAGGAAGTAGGCTTAATGTTACTCAAACCAGGAGCATAGATTCCAAACGAAACATCAGAAAGATCAATAAATAAAAGGGTGGTTATGATGAGTAGAAAAAAAGGAAATAACTGTAAAAAATAACTATTGAGGGGGTAAAATCCACAAAATTAGGTAACGGAATGGGTATGGGGGAAGGGCAGGGTGAGAGAGAAAGAGAGAGAGGGAGGGGGAGGAGGGAGGGAAAGAGGGAGGGGGAAGAAGAGAGAGAGAGTAAAATTGAGGATGTCTCTAAGATTGTTCATCTGGATTACTATATAGATGGTGATGCTCTCGATAGAAATAAAAAGGTTACGAAGAAGGATGAGTTTGGGGCAAAAAGATTCTCCTTTAGACATGCTGAATTTGAGAAACTTATTGGCATCTAAGATCAAACTTTTGAACTAGAATGGAATCCTTAAGAACATTAGTTTTTTTTAAAGCCTTAATACACTGATATGTATGCTGGCTCCATCTCAAAAGTACTGAATTGGGGATTTCAGTCTAGGGTGGAGGTCCTGGGGTGGGGAACCAGCTTGCTAGAGCGTGTGGAGGCTTCAGAGAGGGCACCCAACTACTACCTCTGGCAGCTGAGAAAACCCCAAAGTTTGGGACGAAAGCTCCCCCATCTGGTGGCAGAGTCCTACTGTGGCAAAAAGCCCAAAAGTCAAGTAACTGAGGGGCAACATGACCAGGCAAAGAAAACAAAGCAAACAGAAGAATCCAACATTAGACTCCTATTTTGGGGACAAAAAGGAGCAAAGCATGGAACAGAAGGAAGACAGTGAAGTCAGAACTCCTGCACCAAAAGCTTCAAAGGAATATATGAGCTGGTTACAGTCGACAGAAGAACTTAAGAAGCAGATAAGAGAAGTGGAGGAAAAACTGGGAAGAGAAATGAGAACGATGCAAGAAAATTATGAAATGAGAGTCAACAGCCTGATTGAGGAAAATCACACCTTAAAAAACACACAAATTCAATTGGCAAAAGAGGCTCAAAAAGGTAATGAGAAGAATGTCTTAAAAAGCCAAATTTGCCAGATGGAAAAAGACTCTCAAAAGCTCAATGAGGAGAATCATTCCCTCAGATTTAGAATGGAGCAAAGGGAAGCTAGTGACTTTATGAGAAATCAAGATGATGTTAAACAGATCCAAACAAATTAAAAAAATAGAAGGCAATGTGAAATATCTCACTGGAAAAACCACTGACCTGGAAAATAGATCCAGAAGAGATCATTTAAAAATTATTTGACGATTTATCTGAAAGCCAAGATCAAAGAACAAATCTAGAAATCATCCTTCAAGAAATTCTCAAGGAAAACTGCCCTGATGTTTTAGAACCAGAAGGTAAAATAGAGGTTGAAAGAATCCACTGATCACCTCCTGAAAAAAATCCCAAAAAGAAAACTCCTAGGAATATTATAGCCAGGTTCCAGAGTTCCCAGATCAAGGAGAAAACATTACAAGCATCCAGGAAGAAACAATTTCAATATTGTGGAAACACAATTAGGATAACACAGGATCTTGCAGCTTCTACACTGAGGGATCGAAGGGCCTGGAATATGATATTCCGGAGAGTAGAGGAGCTGAGATTAAAACCAAGAATCACCTACCCAGCAAAACTGAGTATCATGTTTCAGGGGAAAATATGATCATTCAGTGGAATAGAGGACTTTCAAGCATTCTTAATGAAAAAACCAGAATTGAATAGAAAATTTGACATTCAGATACAAGAAGCAAGAGAAGCTTGAGAAGGTAAACAGGGAAAATAAATCATAAGCCACTTATCAAAGTTGAACTATTAACATTCCTACATGGAAAAACAATAATTGCAACTGATGAAACTTTTCTCAGTATGAAAATAGTTGAAGAGAATAATAATATATATACATATATATGAGGGTATATGGGCATATGAATACTTATGTGAATGTGTATATATATGTTCACAGGTATACACAAAGGGCACAGGACCAATTTAATAGGAAGGGATGACACTTAAAAGGTGAAATTAAGAGGTGAGAGAGGAATATAATGAGAGGAGATGGAGAGTGACAGAATGGGCTAAACTATCTTACATGGAAGAGGCAAAGGGAAAATGGTTACAATAAAGGGGAAGAATAGGAAGGCAAAAGGGAATGGGTCAACATTATTCTCATTGAATTTGGCTCGGGGAGGAAATGAAATACACACTAAATAGGGTATCTCACCCTACAGGAGAATAGGGTAGGAGGGGATGACAGGGGGGATGATGGAAGGGAGCCAGGCTGGGGGGAAGGGAAGTTGGAAGCACTCTGTTTTGAAAAGGGACAGGATCAAAGGAGAGAATAGAACAAGTGGGAGGTGGAATAGGAGGGAGGGAAATATAGTCAGTCTTTTACAATATATCTTCTATATTAATGTTTTGCATTAGCTACACATGTACAACCTATATTGAACTGCTTATCTTCCCAGTAAGGGTGGGTGACAAGGGAGGAAGGGAATGAATCTGGAATTCAAAGTTTTAAAATCAAATGTTTAAAATTATATATACATATATATATACACAAACATATATTCATATATATATATATATACACACACTATTATTAATACTATTTTACATGTAATTGGGAAATAAGTTATACAAGCACTGGGGCATAGAGATCCATCATGCCCTGCTGGAAAAGTCAAAGGAAGTATAGGAGAAGATATGAGAGAGAGCAGATTGGAGGAGGGGATATCCTGTGGGATTGCTATTTTGGGGAGGTGGGTAGGGGAAAAATGGGGAGAAAATTTGTATCTCAAAATCTGGCAGAAATTAATGATGTAAATCAGAAGTTAATAAAGCATTTGAAAATGAAAAAAAAAAAGAGTACTGAACTGGTTCAAATAAAAGCCAAACTTTTTCCCCTCAAAATCTTGTTTGTATAACATCTCAGTGAATTCTATAATCATTATTATTTCTCAGTGGATATCTGTGTTTTCCCCCCACTTTAAAAATATCTCATTTAATGGGTGTGACCAAGATACTGGAGCAGACAATATTTTGACAGATATGGGATATTCAAATTCCTAAGTCTTACGTTTCCCAAGGAGGCCTAACTCATCAAATATTTACATGTGCTAATAGCTCTAATCAAGGGAGAAAGTCTTAAACAAATAATTAGCTTTGAGTGTAGAATTACACACAAAAGCACTATTAATGACTGTGCCAACAGCTCTTCTTTATGGTAACCAATACTTGGTTCTTGAGTCAGAAAAATCAGAAAATTTGTATTTTTGACCTAATTTTTTCAATATAAAAAGCTTGCAAGAATTTAGTTCAACATTCTTTTCCCTTGTCTACCTTAAAGTAGCACACTAACTTAGCATTTTACAATTTATAAATTGCTTTTAGCACTACAACCCTGTCAGATAGGTATTGAGAACATTAATCAATCAACCAATCAATAAATATTTATTAAGCACATACTATATGCCAGGCACCGTACTAAGCACTGGGGATTTTAAAAAAAAGAGACAAAAGATAATGAAAAAAAAACTAATTTTACAGAGGATCAGAGAACTTAAATGACTAGGCTACAATTATTATAAAACCCACAAGTAGCAGAGCTAGTAAATGGTAAATCTGGGGTACAAACATAATTCTTTTGATACTAAATCCAGTTTTCTTTCCACTTCATGACATTGTCACTTTTAAAAAATCTTATCTGAACCCCTCTCACCTTTTAGAATTTTAAGTAATTTGCTTCTAAATTTCTTAATGGGATACTCTCTTTGGGGGGAAGTTCAATCATAATAAAAATTTATTGTACACTCATTAAGTTTCTTGTGTGTGTCCTTTCTCCCTAAATTCCCTGCATAAATTATCTTCACAATGAATTTTTGCCTTGCATATAATGTAAGTGCCACGAAATATCCCAATCTTCATTTGGCTATTACACTGGAGAAATTTACATGCTCCTCTAAAGGTATAAATGGTCTTATTAAGAGGAAAAAATACATTATATTTGTGTATATAATACAAATACTTAACCATAAGTTACATCTATAAAGTGCTTTATATTTAGAAAGAATTTCCCCAACAACCTTATGAGGCAGACTTATCTACATGCAAAAAATTATCATCTATTTTTTTCTTATTTTGGGAATGAGGAAACAGTGTCAGAGTCTAAGTCTCAGACTTATCCAAACTTACATAGTAGTATATCATAGAACTTAAAGATCATCTCATTCAAAAGATAGAAAACGAGGCTCTTAGAGGGGAAATGGCTTGGCCAAGGCCAAAAACACAAAGAGGAAGGAGCAGAGTCAGGATTCAAACTGATGTCTTCTAACTCCAAATGCTCCATTTATTCTGATAGCATTACTGCAGTTATTAATAAGTTGCCTACTATCAATTTGATGTTTCATGAAAGAATTCCTAAATTATCTTTCTTTCTTAGTATCAGGGAAGAGACTGATTTTCTTTGATGTGCATAATGCTTTGTCAAGTGGGGAGGAGGGGGGAACCCAGCAAAAACTCCTGTGACTTTACTAAAGGAAGTAAATACTTTAGTAAAATTATATCAAGAATCTGGCAAATCCTTCTTAAGAACATAAATGACATACAGGCACCCCAATGAAACCTCCCCCTTACCTCCCAGGCTCCTATGAACTTTCATAGTACCCTGTGTCTCTCTTATTATACTTTCATAGTGCATCATGCATCTCAATTACTTTTCTACACGTCTTGGCTCCTCTTCCAACATTTAGTTTCTTGAGGACAGAGACCATATCTTATATTGTCCCTTGTCCATAGTAAGTGTTCAATGAACTGAACAAATATTTAATTGCAATCTAACTCTTTCCTTTTGATAAACAAGTATTCAATGTCTACTACACACAAGGAGCTATGCTAGCCACTATAGGTTATAAAAGTGAACTGTAAAATGGTACCAAAACTCAGATCATGAAGAAAAGGAGAGAATCAAAGAATTACTGTCTTCAGATAGTTGACACTCTACTATATTTAATATAATCAAGACTCTCAGGACATTGTATATAATGAACATATGACAATTTTTGAAAATGCAAAAGCCACAGACTACAAAATCCATAAATAAATCAAGAGAAAAATATTAATAGCACAGCAACAATGATGTTTTAAGTACTGATCAGAAAATAGTGAGTAAGTTCTCTCAGCCACCAGTCAATTTAAAAGGCTCACCAAAAAGTATTCAATGTACAAAAGAGAATACTCTTAGGTCGCAACATGATCTTAGAAACCTGTCATATTAATAAAGGATTATTAGATTTAATTGCATAGCTCTAGAGGTCACCACTAATAAATACCATTGGGTTAAAGTTACAGGACCCAGATTCAGCTAGAGAAGAATGAAATTTTTAATGACTACAGATATTCAATGATGGAAGGGATATTCTGAAGATATAATGAGCCCCCCATCACTGAAGAAATTTGAGCAAAAGATCCATATAAGAAGATTCACATTTCAGATGGGAATTGATACAGACAACCTACAAATGTAACCTCTAACTCTTATTTTGTAATTAAATACTCAAGAAAATTAAGAAAAGTCATTCCACTGGATTTAAAAAGTATCCTGATATTAGAAGCCCTTAAAGTATAGTAAACATCTGCTACATCTTAAAGGAAGTCTATGTCAATCAGACTCTAAGTTCCTTAAGGGCAGAGACCAAGTCTTGTTTATGTTTTTACCTTCTTCTCTCAACATCCAAGCACAGGGTATTATTGCACACAAAATACTAGAAGCTAGAGGACCAGGGTTGAAAAATCTTCTACTTACAATGTGGTAACCTTGGGCAAGACACTTAACAATACTGGCAAACAAGTCTAGGTAAAACATCAAAGGATCTTGAGGACAAGACAGGAGGAGGCACATGACAAACCAGACAAAAGATCACCACTACACCCCCACCTCCCTTCACACCCTTAGGCAACCTATGACCCTGCCGAAGAGCTGCTCCCCACCACCAGTCCTGCTTCCACACCAGGCTCACAGCCTTTATCCAGGAGAGCCATCCCAGTGGAGATAGGGCCTGCATTATCCACCCCACCATTCCCACCACCAAGTAGAAGATGAGTTCCTTGAGAAGAGGGACTGTTGCTTTTCTACTTGTATCTGCAAGGATTAAGTTATTGCTTTGTACATTTTAAATATTTAAAAGCTTTTTCATTCACTTATCATGTGTCTTGGTTTTCTCATCAGGAAAATGAGACAGTTGAACTAGATAACCCCTGAGGTCCCTTCCAGCTCTAAATTTACGATCCTATGATTAGGAAATCTGGTAAACCCATTCAATTAATCTTGGGGCACTATGATATAGAAAAAAAATTTAAATAAAGGAACTGCAGTTAAGAGTCAGAGAACAAGAGATCAAAGTCCAATCAGTTCTACCATTTACTAACATTGTGTTCCTCAGTCTGTTACCTTACACTCTGAAGTTCAGTTTCTTCATCTATAAAACTGGAATAATAGATTTAAAGTACAAGTAGGGTGTAAACAAGTTGTTTAGAAAGGAAAAAGAGGGGAAAGCAAATATATTAGCATAGAAAGGAGAAAAGGGGGGTAGAACTCGGTATTTCCCATAATTTGAGGTTTGTGAGAAATAAAGTACACAAATATAAAGGAAGAGGTGGAAGTAGTGGTCCTAGATAAACCTCACTCTTATCTATAATGGACAAAAGAGGACTGAAAACACACACACACACACACACACACACACCCCAGCCTAATGTTTAATACATCAGATTGAGCAGAGAAACAAGTGGGAATTTAAAGTGAGGTTTTAAGAGGGAGGATAATACTAGGGGCAAAATAGTCACAAACAAAACTAATTCCTTGATCCTGCCAGTGGGGAGGAAGGATTAAGACAGAGAGAGGGAGAAAAGTAAAACTAGACTCTAAAGGGGCGCTTTAGTTTGCCTCTTGGGTAACTTGGAATGGCTAAACAAAGAGTGTTATATAAAAGTAATAAAAAGTCATTGCCTCATGTGAAATGAGCCGACACAATATCAAAAAATTGTGAAACAATGTAAACTGACACTAAGCGAAGTGAAAAGAATCAGGAGTAAAATTTAGACAAGAACAACAGAACTATAAGGAAAAACCACTCTGAAAGACTTCAGAGCTTTGATCAACGCAATGACCAATCACATCAATGTCCAAAGGAACAATGAAGAGGTAACGTTACCATTGTCCAGACAGAGGTCAAGGACATAAGATGCAAGAGACATATATTTTAGACATAGACACTGGGGAGATACATTTTGCTTGATTAGCCTTATTTGTTACAAGTTGGGGGTGGGGGTGGTAATATGTGTATGTGTATGTATGTGTATGTGTGTGTGTGCTTAATTCTCTTATTTTTAATTAGGGAGCAGCAACATTGATGACCTCTCCCCCCAAAAAGACCATGTAAAGATTTTTTTTAATGTACAGGAGAGAACAGAAGGAAGTACCGATGAACAGGGCAGTTTTAAAATTAAAGTGTACAGTTTAACATGTAAAGCAGCTAGGTGGTATAATGAATAAAGCCCTGGGTCTGGAGTGAGGAAGACCTGAGTTTGAATCCAGCCTCAGCTATTTATCAGCCATGTGACCCTGAGAAAATCACTTAACTTCTGCTTGCCTCAGTTTCTTCAACAATAAAAAATGGGGTTAAAACCACATATTTTGCATGGTTTTCATGAAGATCAAAGGAGATAATATTTGTAAAGTGATTAGTACAGCTGGCAAATAGCAGGTGCTATATAAATGTTTATTCTCTTCCCTTACCCTCACTCACTTTTTTAAAAAGTAAGTGGTATGAAGTAGAGAGTTATAATTTCATATGGAATCCCATTATTGTGTTCTGATGTGTGTATTGAAATCTTCATTTTATTTTTAAGTTCAAAATTTTTAAATCCATTGGTGATGGTAAATGAGCCATGACACATACCATATTCTCCACACGAAGTTCAAATGGCATTGGATTATACACCATCAGCTGGACTTCACAAACAGCTCCTTGAACCCACTGGAAATCTACAGAAAATACAACCAAAAAATAATTAATTTTTATATCTTTCTACATCTAAAATGGCTTTCAGGATTTTGCTTTAGCTACTGATTTTTCCCAATGAGGCAGTCAATTACAATCACCATTAGAGAAAGAATTAAAAAGTAATTTTTCACTGGTTCCACTCCAGAGCAAAGCAGGATATACAGTACCAAGTTACACCTGCCATCCCAACAGTCCAACCTTAAAGAGGTTTGTTAATCTACATTAGAGATGTGTTGGAAGTAGGCCCAATACACCTATGCATTTAAAAACAACAACATGCCGGTCAACAATGCAGTGGGCACCAGTCAGGATACTGACATCAGTCCAATAATACAGCAGGGTCAACAATCTATAGATAGGGGCCGAAAAGTACAAGAATAAGGGAATCTAGGTGCAGTGAATAGAGCAAAGACCCTGGAGTCAGAAGGACCTGAGTTCAAATTCGACCTCAGACGCTTAACTCTTACTAGCTGTGTGACCTTTGGCAAGTCACTTAACCCCAATTGCCCTGCCCTCCCCCCTCCAAAAAGCAAAAAACAAAGACAAAAACAAACCAAAAAAAGTACAAGAATAATGATTCTGGAATGGCTTCTTGAGTCATCTCCATTACTCCCCAAGTAAGTTACCAAAGTCACTGGCCTCAACTACCCACAGTCTATAAAAATAATAGAATTAAAGAATGTTAGAATTGGAGTAAAAATTAAGGAGCATGTATTCCAAACTCCTAGTTTATTTCTGGGTTTTTTTTTTTAAACAATTCTCATTGATCCTTTCTGCTTTTACATTAAGTTCATTTCCAAATATATCCCTCTTCTTCTTCTCTACTCCAGCAAGACTTCTTCTGTAACAAAGATTTTAAAAGAGGAAAAAAATCAACCCAGAAAAATGAACACACATCCCCAACATCTGACAGACAGTATGCATAATATTCCACACCCATAGTCCCCCATACTCTGAAACAAAAGGAGGTGGCGTTTCTTTTCTCTAGGATCAAGTTTAGTCATTGTAATTAAAGAAAGCATAATTTTATTTTGTTCTTTCTTTTTTACATTCCAATCATCTCACTTTATAAAGAAACCAAGGAGCAAAAATGTTAAATGGCAGAAATGGAATTAGAACCCACCGAAAAGAAAAGAAGGAAATTCAGAAAGGGATATGAACAAACAGGTTGCTATCGATATGACTACATTAGCATTCATAGTTTCATATACAATCTTTTTTTTGTTATTTGTACATGAAAATGGTCAGGTTTATTGATGTCTGTCAAATTCATAACTTTTAAAAATTGGGAAAGAAATTTTTTAAAAATCAAATGGGCAAACTACTTGTACTGCTATTCTGCTCACTTCTCAGGGGTGTTATAAAAAAAAAGTACTTAAAGCAGGCTATATAAATAAGGTATGATTATACTCCTGAAAAAGTCTTTCTACCTTTTTCCTGATTTCAAGCCTCACATTTCTAATTGCCAAGTGGACAATTCAAACAAGATGTCACTGAAATACCTAAAATTCAACATATCCAAAACTGAATTCATTATGTATCTTTCCCCTTTCAAAAATCTCACTTCTTCCTAACTCTTCTATCCCTACAGAGAGTACCATCCTCCTCCCAGTTAGCCAGGCTCAAAATCTAAATATCACCCTTGATTCCTCACTCTCTAATTTCTAATAAGTTGCCAAGTCCTGTCATTTCTACCTTTGTAAACACCATTTTCTCTTCTTTGACACTACCAACACCCTGATGCTGTCCCTTATCATCTCACATTTGACCTCCTGCAATAGCCTGCTGATTGATCTTGCTGGCTCATCTCTCTCCACTTCAATCAGTCTTCCCCTCAGCTATTAATATCAAACCAACTCAGGTGTTTTACAGTCTAGTGACACGGTGCTCCTTGCTGTTCCACCTCCCAACTCCAGGCATTTTTACTGGTTATCTCTCATGACTGGAACTGTATAGCCCCTCATCTATATCTTCTTTTCTTTTCGGTGGGTTCTAATTCCATTTCTGCCATTTAACATTTTTGCTCCTTGGTTTAGGCAGGGAAGATCTTTAAATTTACATTCCCATTACAGGGTGATGAAATTGCATCTCTTGCCTTACATAGAAACAGTTTTAGAAATTTTCTGGAATGAAAACTCACTCAGTAGTGAGGTTCTGAGGTTTCTCATACTGAAAAAAGCTTCATAAGTCACAATTATCATTTTTCTATGTAGGAATGTTAATAGTTCAACTTTGATAAGTTCCTTATGATTTCTTTTCTCTGTTTACCTTCTCATGCTTCTCTTGCTTCTTGTATCTGAATATCAAATTTTCTATTCAACACTGGTTTTTTTCATCAAGAATGCTTGAAAGTCCTCTATTCCATTGAATGACCATATTTCCCCCTGAAACATGATACTCAGTTTTGCTAGGCTTGTGATTCTTGGTTTTAGTCCCAGCTCCTTTGCCCTCCAGAATATCATATTCCAAACACTTTGATCCCTCACTGTAGAAGGTTCTGAACCTCTCTGAATTTAGCATTGGATAGCAGTTATCATCTCCAGAGCCATTCTTCAACCCTTTCCAGTTTGTTAGGATTTATGTTCTGAAGTTCGGGGTGCTGGCCTCTTTCCCCTGAACTAGGTAAATGATACATATTTGACTGATTAAAGTAAGCTTATTAACCCATTTTGATTTGCTTTACTTTAACAAAGCAGATCTAAGAACCTGTGTTGGCAGACACCCTGGGGATGCTGGGGTGCTTGCCGTTACATACCCTGACAAAATTACAGGGCCTTGAAATCCTGCAGTATTACTAGCCTTGCACTTCCTACTTCAAAGGGTTGATATAAAGAAAGCACTTTGTAAATCATTACAAGGAAACAGACATGTGAGCTATTTTTGGAGACATCTTTAGTATAATAGAAAGAGCCCCAGATCTCATGTCAGAAGACTGAGGAATCAGTCTTGAAGGAAAAAACCCTTGGACCACATGCTCACCCAGGCTAGTTACAAATTAGTTATATTATAAACCACAAAATGCTATATGCACACCAGCTGATCAATACCTTCTTTGTTGTTGCTCTGGACTTATGATTTCATTGGTATATTCCTTCTAACAACATTTAACCAGGGTACTTGGAGATTACATGACTCAGATGACACAAAGGCAGGACTTAAACCTAGGTCCTCCTGACTGAGTGTAGCTCTCTACCCACTATCTTATGTTGCTACTCAGAATACTTGTTAGTTATTATTGTTGTTACTGCTATTAATAGATTTGGGAAAACCAGAATAGCTACTAACTAGCAAAGCCAACATTTTTTTTTTTTAGTTTTGGGTTAATTCTGGACTTAACAAACACCAATACACCTAAACTTTTCTCTAAAAAAGAAAGAACACAGAAAGAGCACTGCATATGATACCACAAACCTCATTATGTACAGTTAATTTTTTTGGTTTTTTTAAAGAATGTACTAAATTTAGCATGTTATCTCCAAAAGTTATCTTGTTTATGTCTCCCTTTAAAATTCTTTCTGTTCAGTCTGCATATTTTAAATGATTCATTGCTGCCTTTTTCATATTGATATCACTACCGCTTCTGATGCTCCCCCAAAAAAATTATTTAATCTTCCCTGTAATAAGTTAGTGTATTTGTGCAAAACAAATCCATTTACTGACCATATCTAAAAATATATGTTTCATTCTGCATCTCTAGTCCATCACACCTCTGCCAATAGGTGGGAAACATGTTCCATTCTTGGTTTTCTGGAGTCATGTTTAGTTACTAAACTCATCAGAGTTCTTAAGTAATGGGAAATCTTTTTTTTTTTAAAGCAATTGGGATTAAGTAATTTGCTCAAGGTTACATGGCCAGTTATTTTTTGTGTGGGTGCCAAGTATCTGAGGCTGGAACCGATCCTGGGTCTCCCGACACCGGGGCCGGCGCTCTTACTCACTGTGCCACCTGGCCGCCCAGTAATGGGAAATCTTAAAAATCTCTTTCCATATTAGGCAAAATCCCCTATTTTTTCACAATTTATACGGACAATCTCTCCTGTAACAATCTACATTTACATTTTTCTCCAAACCATGATTGCTTGAGACAACAATTCAAAGAGATATGAAACTTGAGAAAGTCTACAAATGTCAACAAAGGAAGACTGCATGAAAAATTGCTTTTGGGGCAGAGTCAAGATGGTGGAGTAGAAACAGTACTTCCACGCAGCTCTGGCTTCCAGCTCCTCCAATTCATGTAAAAGGTGACTCTGAACAAACTTTGGAGCTATAGAACCCACAAAATTACACAGAGAGAGTAACCTCCTGCTAAAGACAGCCTGGCAGGTAAACAGGAAGTGGCCAGGGCAGCTCTCTGGGAGCTGAACCCAGCCCTGCGCGAGTCAGAGGTTTTTGCCTCAGGGTGGCCTGACCAGCCGCCAGCTGGAGGGCCTTCAGATCATCAGCAGCTGTGGCGGTTTCCAGAATTATCAACACATAGATGCTAAGGACAAAGTGAGAGGTCAGTGCACTGTGGACTTTGGGATGCAGTAGATCAGGAGTGCAGTCCGGCCTTTATCCCCTGAAGGGAGAAGCTGCTGAGGCACCACAGCCGAGCAGCTGCTGCCACATGACAGCTGCATCTCCTGGTTTGCAGATTGTAGGGGAACCAAGTGACCAGTCTGAGGAGTAATTGCTCTTGCTTTAACCTGCTTGGATCTGGATTGCAGTCTAGGGTGGAGGTCCTGTGGTACATGAACAGCTTGCCAGAGCATGTGGAGACCTCAGAGGGGGCACCCAACTACCAGCTCTAGCAGCTGAGAAAACCCCAGCATTTGGGATAAAGCTCCCCTGTCTGGCAGCAGAGTCCTACTGTGGCAAAAAGCTCAAAAGTCAAGTAATTCAGTGGCAACATGAGCAAACAAGGGAAGTAGAGCAACCCAGCTTTACACTCCTATTTTGGGGACAGAAAGGATAAAAGCATGGAACAGGAGGAAGACAGGAAAGTCAGAATTCCTACACCAAAAGCTTCAAAGAAAAATAAAAGCTGGTGATAATCCACAGAAGACATTAAGAAGGATTTTGAAAAACAAATAAGAGAAGTGGAGGAAAAACTGGGAAGAGAAATGAGAACAATGCAAAAAAATTATAAATGAGAGTCAATAACCTGACTGAAAAAATTAACACCTTAAAAAATAGACTAATTCAAATGGCAAAAGAGGCTCAAAAAGGCAACAAGGAGAAGAATGCCTTAAAATACCAAATTTGCCAGATGAAAAAAGAATCTCAAAAGCTCACTGAAGAAAATCATTCCTTCAGAATTAGATTGGAGCAAATGGAATCTAATGACTTTATGAGAAATCAAGATACTATTAAACAGATGCAAACAAATGATATATAGAAGGCAATGTGAAATATCTCATTGGGAAAACAACTGACCTAGAAAACAGATCCAGGAGATAATTTAAAAATTATTGGACTGGGGCGGCCAGATAGCACAGCGAATAAGAGCACCAGCCCCAGTGTCGGGATGAGCTGGGGATCAAATCCGGGCTCAGACACTTAGCACCCACCCAGAAACACCTGGCCGTGTAACCTTGAGCAAGTTACTTAACCCCAATTGCTTAGGGGCGGCCAGGTGGCTCAGCGAATAAGAGCACCAGCCCCAGTTTTGGGATGACCTGGGGATCTGGCAGCTTCTACAATGAGGGATCAAAGGGCCTGGAATATGATATTCTGGAGGGCAAAGGAGCTGGGGCTAAAACCAAGAATCACATACCCAGCAAAACTGAGTATCATGTTTCAGGGGAAAAATGGTCATTCAATGGAATAGAGGACTTTCAGGCATTCTTGACGAAAAAACCAGAGTTGAACAGAAAATTTGACATTCAAATACAAGAAGCAAGAGAAGCATGAGAAGGTAAACAGGGAAAAGAAATCATAAGGAACTTATCAAAGTTGAACTATTAACATTCCTACATAGAAAAATGATAATTGTGACTTATGAAACTTTTCTCAGTATGAGAATAATTGAAGGGAATAGAAATGTAGATAGATAGATAGATAGATAGATAGATAGATAGATAGATAGATAG
>NW_027187460.1:6399181-6506109 GCF_028583685.1 Petaurus breviceps papuanus | reverse complement strand
TAGATAGATAGATAGATAGATAGATAGATAGATAGATAGATAGATAGATAGATAGATAGACAGACAGAACAGATTGATATAGATATATGTATACATATATATGTCTATATAGGAGGGTATATGGTCATATGAATACATATGTGAGTGTGTGTATATATGTGTACAGGTATACATAGATAGAGGGCAAAGGACCAATTTAATATGAAGGGATGATACTTAAAAGGTGAAATTAAGAGGTGAGAGAGGAATATAATGAGAGGAGATGGGGAGAGACAGAATGGAGTAATCTATCTCCTATAGAAGAGGTAAGGGAAAATGGTTAAAATGGAGGGGAAGAACAGGAAGGCAAAAGGGAATGGGTCAACCTTAATCTCATTGAATTTGGCTTAGGGAGGGAATGACATACACACTAAATAGGGTATCTCACCCTACAGGAGAGTAGGGGGAAAGGGGATGAGAGGGGGGATGATGAAAGGGAGGGCAGGCTGGGGGAAGGGAAGTTGGAAGCACCCACTTCTGAAAAAGGACAGGATCAAAGTAAAGACTAGAACAAGTGGGAGGTGGGATAGGATGGAGGGAAATATAGTCAGTCTTTTACAATATATCCACTATGGAAATGTTTTGCATAGTTACACATGTACAATCTATATTGAATTGCTTATCTTCCCAGTAAGGGTGGGTGACAAGGGAGGAAGGGAAAGAATTTGGAATTCAAAGGTTTAAAATCAAATGTTTAAAAGATATATATATATATATATATATATATATATATTTATATACTATTTTTAATATTACTTTACATGTAACTGGGAAATAAGATATACAGGCACTGGGGCACAGAGTTCCACCGTGCCCTACTGGAAAATTGGAGGGGGTATGGCAGAAGATATGGTAGAGAGCAGATTGGAGGAGGATATATCCAGTAAGATTGCTATTTTGGGGTGGTGGTTAGGGGAGAAAATTTGTAACTCAAAATCTTGTCGAAATGATTGATGTAGACTAGAAGTAAATAAAGCATTTGAAAAAGGGAAAAATGCTTTTAAGGATTCTTATTCATTAATACTTAATATTCCTAAGGAATGATAACTCACTCAGGTATACACTGTTCAATTTATAGAGAGTGTAAGATAGAAAATGCAGACATGTGATTCTAAAAATCTACAGGCCAGTATTAGTGTATAAGAGTATTACCAAAAAAATACTATTAATAAAAAATAAAATAAAAATGCTACATGTTCTAATATTGGGCATAGTAAAAATAAAGGGTACATGTGAAATTTAAGCAGCAAATGACTTAGCCCAACTCCCATGACCAGGGAGTATAAGGGGGGCCCTGGATTCCAGAGTCAAGATCAATCAATCAACACACACTTATCAGACTTAGTATGTCTAGGCACTAGGGACACAAAAGACAAAAGTGAGATAGTCTCTGCCTTCAAGTAAATTAAATTCTCCTATGGAATAAAACATGTTCACAGACAAATAAATACAAGACATATAGAAAATAAATACACAGTACTCAGAGAAGGTGACCAAGGGAATCAGGAAAGGCTTCCTGAATCAGGTGGACTAGGGTTAAGCCTCCAAGAGGCAGAGCTAAAGGAAAACATCCCTAGGAAAGGGAATGGAAACAAAAGATGGAAGGACATGGCCAAAGAAGAGCAAGCATGAGGGTTTCGTTGAAGTACAGAAAACAAGAAGCACGAGGAAAGGAATATGTAATCAGGATGGAAATACAGGCTAGAGACAGCCGGCTTAAAATAAGAGAGAAATCTACAGTTTAACATGGAGACAATAGGGTGCAACTGAAACTACTTGAGGCAGAGGACCCTATAGAAAGATTTTTACTTTAAGATTATCAACTCAGTAACTATTTATGAGATGGATTCAAGAGAGAAGAAATTGGATGTAGGGAAACCAATTAGAAAGAAAGTTAATGAAATATTAGGCAAGAATGGATGAGGGCCTGGACTAGGATGGTTGTAGCAAGCAGGAAAGGGCAGAAGTGAAAGATATTGAAGAAAGATAACTGACAAGTCTTGGTAACTGAATGGATTGGATTTCTGTTATTGTTGTTGAGTCATTTTTCAGTAATGTCCAACTTTTCGTGACTTTGCTTGGGCTTTTCTTGACAAAGATACTAGAGTGGTTGCCATTTCCTTCTCCAGAGCATTTTATAGATGAGAAAACTGAAACAACCAACGTAAAGTGAATTTCCAAAGGTCACACAACTAGTAAGTGTCTGAGGCCAGATTAGAACTCAGAACGAGGAGTCTTCCTTACTCCAGAGCCAGTACTCCACTTACTTCAACCCCTACCTGCTCCACTGGATTGCATATGGAGAGGAATCTGGAAGAAGGTCAGCACCCTCAACAGAAAGAGGGAAGCTAGGAGAAGAAATAAGGTTAGTGAAAAAAATTCTTTTGGACAGGTTAGGTTTCAGGTGCCTACAGGACACCTAGGTAGTGATGTAAAGCAGACAGAAGTAGAGGGAGGCCCACAGGACAAAAGACAAAGGAATTTAGAGGTAAAGTACAGTGTAAATTTGAACTGTCTAATTAAAAGATCAAGATTATGAAGAGAAGCCCTTTCCCCCAACATGGCACCAAAGGCGAAGAAGGAAGCTGTTGTCCCCCCCAGGACAGAAGCCAAGTCCAAGGCCTTGAAGGCCAAGAAGGCAGTGCTGAAGGGTGTCCATAACCACAAAAAGAAGAAGATCCAAACATCCCCCACCTTCCAGCGACCCAAGACACTGAGACTTCGAAGGCAGCCCAAATACCCTTGGAAGAGTGCCCCTCGCAGAAACAAGCTCAATCACTATGCCATCATTAAGTTTCCCTTGACCACCGAGTCTGCTATGAAGAAGATTGAGGACAACAACACCCTAGTCTTCATTGTGGATGTCAAGGCCAACAAGCATCAGATCAAGCAGGCTGTAAAGAAGCTGTATGACATCGATGTGGCCAAGGTCAACACACTGATCTGGCCTAAGGGAGAGAAGAAGGCCTATGTCTGTCTTGCTCCAGACTATGATGCTTTAGATGTTGCCAACAAAATTGGAATCATCTAACTTGCTGTGTCCCATTCCACCTACAATAAAAATAAAGTTTTCCAGAAAAAAAAAAAAGATTACGAAGAGAAGAAAAAGACGGGGTGGCTAGGTGGCATAGTGCATAGAGCAACGGCCATGGAGTCAGGAGAACCTGAGTTCAAATCTGGACTCAGATACTTAACACTTACTAGCCTTGTGACCTTGGGCAAGTCACTTAACCCCAATTTCCCTGCCTTCCCTCCTCCAAAAAGCAAAAAAAAAAAAAAAAGATAAAGTAGGAACACTGGTCAAAGAAAGTAAGGTGAGGTAGAATGACCAAGAATTCCAGTGAGGACAGAAAATGAGTTTAGCACAAAGGAAGCACAGAGAGAACTTCAAGAACAGGAAATGATATTCAATACAGAAATATTAAAACCATGGGTGGTGGATAGTGGGAGATGAAAGGTTTCAAGTACAGAACAAACAATGGGCTGGATATCTATTATGCAAGTATCAGCCCTTAGTACTATAGCCCACATCAAGATGTAGGGCTAGATATGTGAATAAACAGAATAACACACTGATAATAACTATTAACAAATATTATGGACCTAGGACCACCCAAGAGGAAAACCCAGAAGAGAATAACTGTAAGAAGAGCCTCAGAGGGGGAAAAATGGTTTGGCCAATAAGACTACAAGAATTCCTAGAGGAAAAAAGAAAGCTGAGGAGTTATCTATATAGAAACAAGAGTGGAACCCATGGCCTCCTAGATTCCTCTAAGATTCTGCATTTATATTATATCATTAGTATAAGAACAAGCCAAATAACTATGCCAAGAACTTGAATTAATCGGTGAGTCCACTGTTTAAAAATATCTGATTCATCCATTATCTCTATTATAAAATTCATCACTTAAATCTGGTCAACATTATTAAATCTGGTCAACAATAATTACTAAATGCCTAATATATACAAAGCCCTGTGCAAGGCAGAATGGGAAATAGAAAAATAAATAAGACATGGTCCCTGTTCTCATGGAATTTACTATCTTATACTGTTACCTAATATCTCCATTATTATAAGTCATAAAAGGAGTTCTCTTTACAACAAATGTTAAATCTCCATTTTTTTTTAGCCTGAAAGGAACCTAAAGGGATGATTCTAGGCCATGGTTTCTTAACCTTTTCTGAGACATGTACTACTACTTTGGCAGTCTGGTAAAAGCTATGAACTCCTCAGAATCATGTTTTTAAATACATGAAATAAAACATACAGAATCACAAAGAAAATCAATTCTACTGAAATATGGTTATTAAAATGTTAATAGCTAATACTTCTTAAATATTTTAAAAACAAGCTTTAAAACTCCAGCTTAAGAATCCACAGTCTGGTCCAACACACTCTAAAACATGAACTCCTTTTATAAAGTCATATAGGAAATGAGTGAAAGCTACTGATGGACAGGCTTCAGCTAAACACAAGGGAAATCGTCCTAACAACTATAGCTGTTCAAAATTGGAATGGGTATCTGTAGGAGATAGTGGGTTCCCATGACTGGAATTCCTCAGGAAAGACTGACCATCTACAAGGGATAATTTAGAAGAGATTCATCTTCAGATATGAGTTTAGTTAGATGGCCTCTGAAGTTCTTTCTAACTCTGAGAATTTCTAATTTAGGACAAGTGGTCATCTATTCTCTACTTGAAAAAATTTTCATAGTAGAAAACTCCTGATCTACTGAGTCAAGTTCATTCAAAGAAATTAAAAAAACATTTATTAAATACTGGTTTACAATATGCCAAGTACTATAGTAAAAAGCTAAAGATCTTATCCTTGCCCTCAAGAAGATAACCATCTATTAGATCAGCTCATACCATCTTTAGCCAAGATTATTAGAAAGTTCCTTCTAATACTCAGCAAAAAACATCCTTCGTATAATTTTTACCCGTTGGGTCCAGTCCTACCTTGCTCTACTTTCGCAAGAACAAGAAGAAAAGAAATGGTAGGAATGGGGTGGGGTTAGGTAAAGACATATAAGTTTAGCCAGAAAACACCACTTCATCCTAATGAACTCATAGTAGATTAAGTACAGACAAAATTGCCTACCACTTATCTATTGTGTTTAGAATACCTGGAATACATGGCATTATATCTGTTTCCCTGGCAATCATACCAATTAAGCAAGAAAACCATTTATCAGGGGGCTGATTAGGTTCATTCTACCTGTAGATGATATAGTTATTATATTAAATGCTCAGAATAAGTTTCTTTGAAATGCTTTTAAATTTAGTAACACCAGGAAAACAAGCTGGGATTTAAATGAGCAATCATGTACATTTGCATCATCTTTAGATTGATTTCAATTTAGACCTCTGAATAAGTTTTTAAGGCAAAAGTTGCATGTCTTTAGATATGGAGTCAGGGTTCAGAGACTTCTGACTGCTTATGTCTGACACAAGCAAACCTGAAAAAAGACAGTAAGTCTCAAAAGGTGATGTCAAGAACACAAATATTGACAACCTTATGACAAAGTTCTCATTGTCCAGCCCTTCTTGATGTACACTATCCTTAACACTTTCATAAGTTTACAGTACAGACCACTACAAAAGACTCTAACCAATAACATGCAACAATGAAAAACAAATACAGAGACCTACGAAAAACCACACAGGTTCCCAGAAATGTAGTCATATGGCTCAGCAACATCTATGAGGCAACCTGCTCTCTCATTCTTCTTTCTGGCAACAAAATCAGCTCCCAAATTTAAGAAACACTAGTATAGGTTAAAGCGTAGATAGTTTTCAAAAGATAAAATGTGAGCTATCAATAGCTATATGAAAAAATGTTTCCAATAACTTAATTTAAATTAAAGCACTCTTGAGTTTCCACCTCAAATCAAGTAGATCAGCAAAGATACCAAAAAGATCCTTGAAAAATGTTGGAAGGACTGCAGAAAAACAGTAACATTAATATACTGCTGGTGGAGCATAAATTGGTCTAACCATTGTGTAAAGCAATTGAAATTTATCCCTAAAAGTAAAAAACCATGTATTACCTTTGACCTGGCAAAACTACAACAGCCTAAATCCTAAAGAGATCAAAGAAAGAGGAAACATATGAACGCATGTATGTATTTGTGTATATGCAAAAACATATACACCTAAACATGTGTGTATCTATGTGTGTGTAAATATATTTGAGAAAGAGAGAGTGCTGTGTATACATTGCTAAGGAATAGATAAATAAAGTATTTTAGGTGAATGTAATGAAAAATTATCACACCATAAAAAATTATGAAAGAGATGGTTTCAGTCCTGTGCTGAACCAGAAACTTGATACTACTCCTCATTTTTTTTCACTTTCCTATTTTCTTTTATTCGAGCCTTCTTTTTTTTCCAAAAAGCTTTAACTTCTGATTTACATCATTCATTTCCGCCAGATTTTAAGTTACAAATTTTCTCCCCATTTTTCCCCTACCCACCCCCCCAAAATAGCATTCCCACAGGATATCCCCTCCTCCAATCTGCTCTCTCCCATATTTTCTCCCATACCCCTTTCGACTTTTCCAGTGGATCTCTATGCCCCAGTGCCTGTATATCTTATTTCCCAATTACATGTAAAATAGTACTGTTAATAGTATACACACACACACACACATAAATATATATATATATATACATATTTGAATATTTGATTTTAAAACTTTGAATTCCAGATTCATTCCCTTCCTCCCTTGTCACCCTCCCTTACTGGGAAGATAAGCAGTTCAGTATAGGATGTACATGTGTGGCTAATGCAAAACAATAACATGGTAGATATATTGTAAAAGACTGACTATATTTCCCTCCATCCTATCCCACCTCCCACTTGTTCTATTCCCTACTTTGATCCCATACCTTCTCAAAAGTGGCTGTTTCCAACTTCCCTCCCTCCAGTCTGCCCTCCCTTCCATCATCCCTCTTCTCATCCCCTTCCGCCCTACTCTCCTGTAGGGTGAGATACCCTATTTAATGTGTATTTCATTCCCTCCTCAAGCCAAATTCGATGGGAATAAGGTTGACCCATTCCCTTTTGCCTTCTTATTCTTCTCCTCCATTGTAACCATTTCCCCTTGCCTGTTCTGTATGAGATAGTTTACCCCATTCTGTCTCTCCCCATCTCCTCTCATTATATTCCTCTCTCACCTCTTAATTTCACCTTTTAAGTATCATCCCTTCCTGTTAAATTGGTCCTGTGCCCTCTATCTATGTATACCTGTAAACATATATACACACATTCACATATGTATTCATATGCCCATATACCCTCATATATAGACATATATATATATTCCCTTCAACTACTGAGAAAAGCTTCATAAGTTACAATTATTGTTTTTCCATGTAGGAATGTTAATAGTTCAACTTTGATAAGTTCCTTATGGTTTCTTTTCCCTGTTTACCTTCTCATGCTTCTCTTGCTTCTTGTATTTGAATGTCAAATTTTCTGTTCAACTCTGGTTTTTTCAGCAAGAATGCTTGAAAGTCCTCTAATCCACTGAAAGACCATATTTTTCCCTGAAACATGATATTCAGTTTTGCTGGGTAGGTGACTCTTGGTTTTAATCCCAGCTCCTTTGCCCTCCGGAATATCATATTTTGAGCCCTGTGATCCCTCAGTGTAGAAGCTGCCAGATCCTGAGTTATCCTGATTGTGTTTCCACAATATTCAAATTGTTTCTTCCTGGCTGCTTATAATATTCTCTCCTTAATCTGGGAATTCTGGAACCTGGCTATAATATTCCTAGGAGTTTTCTTTTTGGGATCTTTTTTAGGAGGTGATCAGTGGATTCTTTCAACCTCTATTTTGCCCTCTGGCACTAAAACATCAGGGCAGTTTTCTTTGAGAACTTCCTGGAGGATGATTTCTAGGTTCTTACTTTGATCATGGCTTTCAGGTAGTCCAATAATTTTTAAATTATCTCTCCTGGATCTATTTTCCAGGTCAGTGGTTTTTCCCATGAGATATTTCACATTGCCTTCTATTCTTTCATTTGTTTGGATCTGTTTGACAACATCTTGATTTCTCATAAAGTCATTAGCTTCCATTTGCTCCAGTCTAATTCTGAAGCCATGATTCTCCTCATTGAGCTTTTGAGATTCTTTTTCCATCTGGCAAATTCGACTTTTTAAGGCATTCTTCTCCTCATTGCCTTTTTGAGCCTCTTTTGCCATTTGAGTCAGTCTGTTTTTTAAAGTGTTATTTTCCTCAGGCTGTTGACTCTCATTTCATAATTTTCTTGCATTGTTCTCATTTCTCTTCCCAATTTTTCCTCCACTTCTCTTATCTTCTTCTTAAGGTCCTCTATGGCCTGTAACCTGCTTGTATTTTCCTTTGAAGCTTTTGGTGCAGGAGTTCTGACTTCACTGTCTTCTTCCTGTTCCATGCTTTGACCCTTTTTGTCCCCAAAATAGGAGTGTAATGTTGGAATCTTCTGTCTGCTTTGTTTCCTTTGCCTGGTCATGTTGCCCCTCAGTCACTTGACTCCTGGGCTTTTTGCCACAGTAGGACTCTGCTACCAGACAGGGGAGCTTTCGTCCCAAACGCCGGGGTTTTCTCAGTTGCCGGAGGTATTAGATGGGTGCCCTCTCTGAGGTCTCCACCCTAGACTGCAATCCAGATCCAAGCAGGTTAAAGCAAGAACAATTACCCCTCCGACTGGTGCTTAGTCCCCCTACACTCTACAGGCCAGGAGCTGAAGCTGCCACATGGCATTGGCTAGCTGTGCCAGCGCCTCAGCAGCTTCTCACCCCGGGGGCAAAAGCCAGGCACTCCCACCTACTGGGTCCCAAAGTCCAGACTACACTGACCTCTCACTTTGTACTTCGCATCTGTGTGTCGATAAATCTGGAAATGGCCATAGCTGCTGCTGATCTGGAGTTCCTCTGGCTGTGGCTGGTCAAGCCCACCCTGGGGCTAAAGCCTTGGCGTGGGGCTGGGCTCGGCTCCCAGAGCACTGCTCTGCATTCCTGCCTGCCTACTGGGCTGTCCTCTGTGGGAGGTTAGCTTCTCTGTGTCATTTTGTGGGTTGTGTAGCTCCAAAGTTTGTTTAGAGTCCCCTTTTACATGGATTGGGGAAGGTGGAAGCAGGAGCAGGGGGGAGGTCGTGCTTCTACTCCACCATCTTGGCTCCGCCCCACACCAACTTGATACTACTTATATGAACTGATTCAAAGTGAAGTGAAGAGAACCAAGAGAACAATTTCTACAAACACTGTAAAGACAAACAACTTTGAATAACATAAGAACTAATCAATCTAGTGATTCCAGAGGGCTGATGATACAGCATGCTTACTATCCACCTCCTGAGAAAAAGGTGATAAGACTCAAATTCAGAAGGAGATATGTATTTTTGAACATGGCTAATTTGAGAATTTGTTTTATTTAACTATGCATATTTATTATAGAGGTTTTGTTTTTCTTCTTTTTCCAAAGGGAAGAATTGGAGAGGCAGGAAGGAGAGAAAATATATAAATGCTTATTAACTTATGAAAATATAAAAGGGAAAAAAAAATCAGTGTCCAAAATGGGATTAATTCTGCTTTGAAAATCTGACAAGAAACCCCCTGGGAATGAGAGAAACTGAAGCTTTCATTACACTGCAGTGCTACTGGCAGCAACTATTGGCTTTCTGTCCCATAGCTCAATTATTCTGTCTTCCTGATTATGGTTGTGTGTGTATACATACATATATATGTATACTGTAAATCAATGTATGTATATATGTATGTATACCTATAAATCAAGTCAAATAAGTAGGTATTATTGATCATTAGGTCTATCCTAGGCACTAAGGGACAGTACAAAAGAGGAAGAAAGCAAGTACCCAGTCTTCAGGGGGTATATATTCTTCATGTAAAATAAGGCTTATTACTTATGAAATAATTAGAAAAAGATGTGACATTAAGTTTCATGAGGGAAAGAAACCCTTTCATTTTTTTTCTTTCTCACTATTCCAAAGTGAAGGGCCTATTTACACCTTATTAAAATATACCAAACATGCCTCTTCCCATCAAATTCAGGGACAATTGGCAACTGAAGTATAATTAATGAAGGATGTGCTCTGATTTATCAATTAATCAATGAGCAAATGCCTATTATATGCCAGATACTGTGTTAGGTACTGAGGAGACAAAGACAAAAATAAAACAATTCTTCCACTCAAGAAGCTTACTAATTTTCTAATTCTATTAGAAAAGACTAATATAGAAATACAAGTAAATACAAAATATATTCGAAGAAACTACAACGTAAACTTGGGTGGGCAGTAGCAGTAATAAGTTCATGAAAAGGAAAGGAAACAATGCACATGTGTAGTAAGAAGGAAAAAAACCTGAGGCATTGAATTCAATTCAATTAAACAACCATTTACCAAGCATTCTGTACATGAAAGAAGACATTGCTCAGTAATGAGGGCACCCAGAAGAAAAAATTGCACAGCCCCTACCCTCAAAGAGTTTATTGTCTATTAGACATAAAAGGGAAAATGTTAATCCAATCAGATTGCGAATCATTCTCCTTACAATATCCAGGAGCCCAGAAAAGTCAAGGGCTGCAAAGGCTCATGGTTGTATATCAACTAGATGCTTTATCTCCACTCTTGTGGGTCAAATTTCTGCTTGAGAGATGTGACATTCTCCCAAGAGTAACAGCTACAGAGTTGTATAAAACAATTTCCCTTACTTCTGAAACATTAGGGTTCTTCCTCATCTTCACTGTTCATATTTAAATGTGCTTCTGTTGGAACCTGCCAATTTGGGCTTGAGCTTTGGGAAGTTATGTCTCATTTCTGCAATAACTGAAAGAATAAGGATACAAAGTTGGAATTCTTTCTGTGTTTTGCATTTGGTAATTAGAGGAACCTGGTGAAATGGGCTCAGTAACATTATGTGGGGAAATAGTCACTGATAACACTTGGGCCCAAACTAGGCTGGAATGCCTTGCCTGAGAATACAACTCCAATGGACCTCTATATCAAAATTATCAAATGACATTATCAATGAAGGCCCACCACAGTCTGAAGAAACATTACCTTCTTAACCATATCTCATACTACTTCTACCATCTAAACAGGAATAATATATTCCTCATGCTTTCTTGCCCCTACTGAAGCTGTCATTGTGCATTCTGAACACAATGTCACAATGCTTAAAAAGAAATGCTATGGACTGGAAACCACGCCACTGAGTTAGGAGAAGCACCTTTGCTACTATTTGTATAATCTCAGACAAGTCACTTAACATCTCTGTACCAGTTTCTTCATCTGCAAAATAAATAAGTTGGACCAGACATTGCTTAATAAAAGGATTTGTTCTGCAAAACTTGGACTTAGTCAAAAAGTTGAACCCAAATACCTAGAAGACCACATGTGGCCTAGAGGCCACAGAATCCCCGCCCCTAGTCCCAGATCTCAAAGGTCCCTTCTAAGTCTAAATCCATGATGCTACAAATCTCCTGAAACAACTTACACAGCGGCTCCTCTGGGAAGCTTTCCCTGGGCCCCATCAAATCTCAAGACCCATGATCCATCTTATCAATGGCCCTCCAAAAATATGTTGTCTAGAATTGAAAACAACATTCTAGGTAGGTCCTAAAGAGAGCTGAGGAGCAGAGATACCACCCTCCTCATTCTGGACACTGAACTTCTCATTCACACATATTGAGACAACTTGTTTACCTCCTAAATCACACTGCCAGGTCACCCGAAGTCCACTAAAACCCATAGATCTTTTTCACATGAGTTTTTGTCTACCCACATCTGTACCATCAATGTTTGTGAATTAATATTTTAAACTGAGGTATTTAAACCTAGGAACTTGAGAGGTAAAGATAATGATTTCTGTTTCAGAGATGTTGTATTTGAGATGTCCATAAAACACTCAGTTAGAAATGTTCAACAGGCAGTTGGCAGTACAGGGTCAGAGCTGAGAGACTAGGAAGAGATATAGAGATCTGGGAGTCATCTGCAAAGAGATTATAATTAAACCCACAAGATCTAATGAGGTCAGCAAATGGGAGAGTATAAAGAAAAAGGGAAATGAGGGGGAATAAACCAATTTACTATGTATTTTTAAAAGGATGTCTATGTGCAAATGCCTCGCAGGCTGGCTAGACATCTAAAGTACTGTAGAAAGTCTACAAAATGAATGCATGTACAGTATTAAATTCAAATATCACTCATTCAAATCAAAGGGGAAAAAAAGGGTGAAGAAAATGCAAATCCCAAAACATGGTTCTTAGAGCTAAAAATACCCACCTATTTTCTTGCTTCGCTCTTCTCCACGGTTATGTGCAATAATTGGAGAGTAAATGAAGGGGCTCTTGGTTGACATGTTTTGACCCAGTAAGCTTTTCATTTTCTGGGGCCGAAGGCTGGCTGGGAGGTTCAACAGTTTAACACGCCTATTGATTCAAATGGAACCAAAAAAAAAAACATTACAAGCCGTTTTTTCCATTCAATTTCAGGTTAAACATGAAGAATTATACTTGTACAGGAAAAATCATTTTTAGTCAAGTAGTAGATAATAATAATGATGATGATAATCATTCACATTTGTATCTATCACAAAATGCTTTCCTCACAACCCTAGAATGTAAAGTAGTAAAAATATTATTATTGCCTTTTTACAAATGAGGGAAGTGAAGCTCAACTGATACATATTACAGAATGCTAGAACTGGAAAGAATCTCCAGATCACCTTGACCAAGAAGACTTCACAAAGTGAGTAGAAAAGAAATAATTCAAACTGGGGTCTTCCTATTTTATTTTTTTTTCCATTACAGCCAGTGAAACAAAAACCAAAGGAAGAGCTACAGAATAAAGACACAAATCAAGGTAATGCTATAAGAACTATTTTAAAATTTACTAATGAAGGAAAAATACAAGCCATGAAATAAATGCAGCTACCTGCCTGGTCTTCTGTGCTTAATCATCATGAGTGTCCCATCCCCTAATTATGGGTGTGCCTAAAGTATCTGTGCTGGCACCTTTTCATTGTGCTCTCTATTCCTTCTACCTTGGTGACTGTACCAGTTTCAATGGGTTCAAGTATCATCTCTATAAAAAGGCTATGATATCTACACATGCAGCACTAGTCACTCTCCTAAACTCTAGTCTCATACCACCAACTTCCTACCGGCCCTTTCTGTGCAGACATCTCACAAACATCTCCAATTCAACATGTTTAAAACAAAATTTTATCTTTTTCTCCCAAACTGAACTTTCCTCCTAATTTCCCTATTCATGCTGAAGGCATCACCATCCTCCCATTTATCCAGCTTCAAAACTTTGTAGTAATCCTAAACTCTTCATTCTCCCTGACTCTACACACTCAATCAGTTACCAAGCCTTGGTGTTTCTTCCTTCACACCTCTTGTACCTGCCACATTCCATTCATCCACACAACCACTTCCCTAATTCAGTATCTCATCAACTCTCACCTGGGCCACTGTAATAGACTTCAAATTTGTCTATTTCGTCTTTATTCTCTCCAGTCTATCCTACATATAACTTTAATAGTTCACTAAAACACATGTCTACCAATGTTACTCTCTTGCTTAAAACACTTCAGTAACTTCCTAGTTAGCAGAACTTGCAGAGTGCTAGTAGATCTGAGTTCAAATTCAGCCTCAGACATTTATTAACTTTCTGACACTGGGCAAGTTACTTAACCTGTGCCTGTCTCTGTTTCTTCAAATGTAAAATGGGGATAATAATAGCATCTAGTGGGGCAGCTAGGTGGCATAGTGAATAGAGTACCAGCCCTGGAGTCTGGAAGACCTGAGTTCAAGTCCAGCTTCAGATACTTGACACTTAAGTAGCTAGGTGACCTTGGGCCAATTACTTAACCCCAAATGCCTTCTCTGCCCCCTCCAAAAAAATAAATAATAGCACCTACCTTCTGGGTTGTTAAGAGGATTAAATGAGATAAAGTTTGCATAGCACTTAACACCATGTCTGCATATAGCAGGAGCTTTACAAATGCCTATTTTTATCTTCATTTTTTTATTTCCTTTCTTCCTTTCACTAAGATCAAAAGTAAATTCATCTATTTGGAATATAAAGTTGGCTCTAGCCTTACTCTGCAGGCTTACTGCACCTCATTGCACTTTGCAAACTCTCTACTGCAAAGCCTAAAATAAAGGCCTGACCAAGTCACATCCCATGTAAAAAAGGCCTACTTGCTACTGTCCCTACACAACATTCTACCTCTTATCTATAAGTGTAAAGCTAAGCATGAGCAGCTCTCCAGAGCATACTGAAGCTCACAATGTCTAGTACACCTCAAGTCCTTCACAGTTTCTGTTTCTGGGAAGACAAAGCTTAACAGAGCCAAAACAACATTCATACACATTGCCAGCACCATCATCAATTCACTTTCTGCCTGTGAAATCAACACAGACTTACAAACAAGGTTTGAGGACTCAACACAAATTGTCAGTATAGTCCCAGGACCTCTGAAACCCTCCTCCAGGACTTCTGTAAACACACAACAAGAAAATCCTCTTTCAGGGCTTCCAGTAAGTACAAAGTAACAAACACAAGTCAACACAGGCAGAATAGATAAACAGAGTGCCAGACACCACAAGATTCCCCCTTCTCAGCTCTGCCACCACAAGTGTGCCCTTCTCAGTTCTGCTCTCTCCCAGCTTGAGCTTCTCCTTATATATGGTCATTAGCTCCTGCCTGTTCTACCCACCTCTTACGTCCTTCCTGTTCCTGTTTTTGGCGAGTCCCTCCCACTGTGGGTTTCACAAGTTCTGTTTCTTAACAAAGACTTGATATAATCATGGGCAAGGCTCCAAAGAAACTTGAACTGAAACAAGGTGCTAACTAATTAAATAGCTGAAACAAGGAGGTAACTACTTCTTTGCTTGCCATTACATCTTTGTACAAATTCCATTTCATCGTCATGCCTTTACATATGGTGTGTCTGTCATCCCAAATATACTCCCTTCTCAAGTCTCCGTCTGTCAAGTCTATATGAAGACTTACCTGTCTTTTTCCTCCACTCTGATCCACCCCAACTCTGCTGTCAGCTATTAGTGCCTCCCTACCTCCAGAAACTACCTTGTATTTACTTTGCATATTTTATTCTCTTATCTATGTAACTACTGCTTACTTGAAAGCTATAAACTCCTTGAGATCAAGGAGTATCCATTATTTTGTCTTTGTATCCCCCATTGTAGTTCAGCCATTTTTCAGTTGCATCCAGTTCTCTGTGACCACATTTGGGGTTTTCTTGGCAATGATCCTGGAGTTGTTTGCCTTTGCCTTCTCCAGCTCATTTTGCAAATAAGAAAAGTGAAGTAAACAGGGTTAAATTAATTTCTCAGGGTCACAAAGCTAATGTGTCTGAGGCTGGATTTGAACTCAGGTTTTCCTGACTCCAGGACCAATGCTCTATCCACTGCACCACCAAGCTACCCTGTACCTAATAATAACAAAAGTATACAATAGATGCTAGTTAATGTTTATTGATTGCAGATGGATTAATTTTTTAAAAGGCAAGCAATTATACCGTAGATTACCATGGTGCCCTTTATGGGTAAACATAATATTATAGAATCACCATTCAACAGAGCAGGTATATTCTCAGTTGAATTTTGAGCAGTGGTTATAAACACTTAAAAATGCAATGAATGGTTAAAAGGCAAACTGAACCTTACTGGCCTAAATGGGAATCCAGCCCATGACTTCAGCTGAATATGCACGGTATATAAGTACCATGAACAGCTTCTTTTTTTTTTTTTGGAGGAGGGAAGGCAGGGCAATTGGGATTAAGTGATTTGCCCAAGGTCACACAGCTACTAAGTGTGTCAAGGGACTGAGGCTGGATTTGAACTCAGGTCCTTCTAACTGCAGGGCCGGTGCTCTATTCACTGTATCACCTAGCCACCCCTACCTTCTAAGATTCTTAAGACTCTGTATATGAGAAAGAATGTAGTTCATTGCTATCACTTAGAAATACAAAAGGGAATTCCAGAATGAGTTGTTCTCAATCAAAATTATTTCATCATTTAATCACACTTTCAGATCACAAACTGAAGAATTTGAAGAGAGCATTTAAAGGGCACATGATTAATGCCATTGAATAGGATGGTAAAGAAGAATTATCAGTACATGGACATAAGGGACAGAACTAGAACCAAGTACAAGGACTCAGATTTCAGTTCTAAATACAACCAGAGATTTCTAACAAACAAATGGCTGTCTTGTGAGCGATGAATCTCTGTCACTAAACATGTTCCAGCAGAGAAAATTACTCTAAGAGAGAGTCATGTTTCATGAAGAATTTAGGATGACCTTGAAAGATTATTCCAAGTAAAAGGTCCCATGATTCTATAAAGTAATATAGTCACCTGACATGCTGGCTGTAAATTGTTTCCTCCCCTATGATACTCTCTGGATATACTAGATTATAAACTCCCTCAAAGGAGAAATTAAGTTTCATTTAATACCTGTATCCCTCATCTCCATAGGGCTTAGTGCAGGGCACTTTACATAGGAGATACTTAAGAAATATTAAATTAATTAGATGAATTATTAATTATATGAAGTAGATTAATAATTCTGACTCTGTCCTATCATAATCATAGAATTCTAGAATACAAGAAGCATTTAAAGGAATAGCACATTATACTCTTTAAGTATGATCAGGAAGGAAAGCAACATAGTAAGTGAACACGAGCACCTTCTCCTATTTGATCATTTCCATAAAATGTCATTTGATCATATTTAATATCTGAAGTATAATAAATGAAGAATAAATCTTTGTTGGAATTGCAAGTAAAAGACCTAAAACGTTAGAAATGTGAATCAATACTAATGTAGAACAAATAAGACCACATTTGGTGTATAATTATGCTAGTTGTAACACAGTTTGAAGAATAATGTTTTCAAAGATAACAGTTATTTTTAGAAGTTCAATATGGAAAGTGGTGGCATTTTTAAAGAGCTTAAAAATAGAATCAAGTAATGCTCCTCTAAATGTTATATTTAATTGGAATCGAGTAAGGCAAGATTAGAACACTAATTAGTGAAGAGTCATGTAAATCTGAAAGCAAATTTATTGAGAGGAATGACTCAAACAAATACTTTTGCTTATTTATTTCTTAATTTGTTGATCCAAATGTTTCATACATAAAAATTAATAGATGTAGTTAATTCTCTAACCGAACTGCATCACGTGTAAGCCACAATACATACGCCATGCCATCTCACTCCTCTTCCTTGTTGAGAATTTCACCTGGAATACCTTCTCCTCACATCTCCAGCCTAATGAAATTCTAGCCAAACCTCAAGTCACAATTCAAATGCCACTTCCACTAGGTACCTTTACTTGACCCACATTCCTGAAATCAGAAATGTTCTTGCCATACACACACCTTTCTGGGCTACTTGTTTTGTACCCATATAATTCACTTAAAACATTCCACTTTGTATCAGAATTACTTGTGCATATATTGTGTCCTCCTACAAGGATGCAGCTACGGGCAACTAGGTGGTGCAACAGAGCTTGGGTCTAGAGTCAGGAAGACCTGAGTTCAAATTCAACCTCTTACACTCACTAGCTGAATGTCAGGGTCACTCTGACCCTAAGCAAGTCACTTAACCCTATTTACCTCAGTTTCTTCATCTGCAAAATGAGCTGGAAAAGGAAATGATAAGCCATTCCAGTATCTCTGCCAAGAAGACCTCAAACGGAATCACTAAGAGTTAGACATGACTAAAACAACACTACGTTATAAGCTTCTGTAGAGCAAGTGTTAAAAGCTTTTTTTTTCCCTATCCAGTCCCCTAGTGATTAATAAGTATTTAGTGAATTGAACTGATATCAGGCAAAATAAATAAAACTTATAGAGTATTAACTCCATAAAAAATGCCATTTAGTCACAATCAGCTTTCTATCTTATTTATATGCACATAAGTTTATTTATTTCATAATATATTAATGTATACATTCCATGACTGGAAGAACTATGTGATTTGGGTTTTTTTGTTTGGGGATTTGGGTTTTTTTTTTTTTTTTTTTGCTTTTTGGAGGGCAACTGGGGTTAAATGACTTGCCCAAGGTCACACTGCTAGTTTTTTTGTGTGTGTATTAAGTGTCTGAGGCTGGATTTGAACTCAGGTCCTCCTGACTCCAAGGCTGGTGCTCTATTCACTGCACCACCTAGCCTCCCCTGTGATTTCTTATCATTATACAGCTAGCACAAAGCAAAGTACATGATCTATAATACAACTTAATGACTATTTGCTGAATTTGTTGAAAAAGGGGAAAGAGAACAACTGGAATCATTCCATAAATTTAGCCAGTACGTACCATCAGACACCTAACCTATGAAGGGCTCTAAATTCTCAAGAGGAGGATATGTCACACCAGATACTAGGAAAATAGTCCACAATGATATAGTACTTTACAGGATTTTGTTGCTGTTCAGTCATGTCTGACTCTTCATGACTCTATAGACCACAGTAGCCCAATGCTATCCATGAGGTTTTCTTGGCAAACACACTAGAGTGGTTTGCCATTTCCTTCTGCAGTGGATTAAGAAAGAGGTTAAGTGACTTGCCCAGGGTCACACAGCTGGAAAATGTCAGAGGCAGAATTTGAACTCAGGTCTTCCTGAAAGCTAGGCCCAGCACTCTACCCACTATGTCACCTAGCTGCCTATACAGGACTTACTTCCTTAAAATCCTACATTTGACCTTAAGTATCCCAATCTATTGTCCTCTATCTTTGCTCCCTTACACAAAACTTTGATCACACTTTGGGTCATCATCATTTCTAGCCTAGACTACAACAATCTTTTAATTGGCTTCCCTGTTTCCAGTCTCCCCCCTCACTACAAAGCTACCAAAGCCCAAAACTGACAAAGATGACAAAATAGTCTTTCTAAAACTTAAGATCTGACAATGTCATGCCTGCTTGAAAATCTTCAGCTGCTCTTTACTGCCCCTAGGATAAAATAAAAATCCCTCAGCCTGACATTTAAAGCCCTCCACAGTCTGGTTCCAGCCTACCTTTCAAGTTCTCTTTCACATTACTCCTGATCAAACAATCTACTTACCAGTCAAACTGGCCTACAAACTCCTCCCCCATTTTTACATTCTGGCTCCCTTCTCTGTGTCATTGCATAAACTGTCCCCCACATTCCCTAGAGGGGTCAGTGATCTCTCCTTCAAATTATCTTGCATTTATTTATCAGTTTATTTTTTTATCTGATCACAGATTTATGCTCCCTAAAAAAAGTAACTGGGTGGTTAGTTTTTTCCCCCTGGATTTAGCAAGGTGCCTGTGAGATATGCAGTGCTTAATAAATTTTTTTGATCTATTTAATAACTGTTTAATTGATCTGCTGAATTTGAATGGATAATCCTATACAACATATAGCTGAAGTATGATTATCTTCATTTTATAAATGAGGTTAATGGAAAAACCTGGATTCAAACATGGTTCTTCTGATTCGTGTAATACAACTCAGCCTTCACTTCAGGAACAGGAATATAAATGATAAGGAGTAAGAACCTAATGTTTCCCTAGGATTTAAAGTCATTATAACCGACTAGCTTGCTAAAATCTTCTAATGATATTAATGTTTAGCAAATGGGGAAGAGGCAAAGAATATCACGGTATGCAATTCAGTTTTCACCAAGATTGCTATGAAATGTGTCACACATTAATAATTGCAACACAGAGAAAAAGGAGGAAATTTGTCTCAATGAGCTAAAAACTGGCTATTAGCCAAAGAACAAAAAATAAGCATAAATGTCTTATTCTATATCTAGAAAATGAGAAAAGAAGTTCTATTCTTAGAACAGCAATATGTCTTGTATCATGGTAAGTAAATAATGAGGATCCCACAAATCCAGATTTACAATATATGTGTGGGTTTAGGCATTCTACAAAAGGATTCATCATCTTATATGTGAATTCACCTGAGAAGTCTTTCCAAAGGCAAACTCTTTCTGGTGAATTTAAAACAAAATGTGATTATGATGATAGTAACAGTAATAATAATAATAATAATGGCAGCTAGCATTTATATAGCTCTTTAAGGTTTACAAAGCACTTTAACATGTTCTTTCATTTGAACCTTATGAAAACTCTAGGAGATAAATGCTATTATCCCCATTTTACAGATGAGGAAACCAAGGCATGGAATATTAAGCAAATTGCTCAGGTTTATACAATCATACATGTTAGGCAGAGTACCTGGCATATACTAAGCGTTTAATAAATATTTAGTGGTTGAATGAGGCAGAATTTGAACTCAGGTTTCCTGACTCCAAGTCCAGCACTCTATGCATTGTACCACCTAGATGCCATATGTTTTCATCTTTCTTTCTGAAAAGCAGGATGGCAAAAAACATAAAATACTGTAAATTTTGCCACACACAAATTGCATAAAAGAACTATTTCACACAGAGAAGAGAAGACTAAGGGGAACATAATAATCAGTTGCATTCAAGTATTTGAAGCAGTTTCAGGTGGAAGGATTAGTTGCTCTGTTCATCCCCAGAGGGCAGAATTTGCAAGGAGTTGCAAAGGGATAACTTTCAGTTCAATGCAAGAAACAAACTTCATAACATTTAGGGCTGTCCAAAAGTTTAATTCAACGGCACAAGATAAAATTCCTCCTCCATTGGAACTCTCTGAGGTGAGGCTGGATAGCTCTTTCTCAAGGATGTTGTAGAAAGGATTCCTACTCCAATCTGGGTTTAGAAAACTCTACAGTAGCTTCCAGCTATACATTCTTTGATTTTGAGAGAAGCAAGTGACAAGCATTAAAGAACTGGGGCAGGGGTATGTGTGGGAAGGGTTGGATTAGGTGGTTATAAAAAGAACAGAAAGGGGGGCAGGGCAGGTTAGGAAGAACTTTTTCCAAATAAAGAATTTTACATTTGATCCTGGAGGTGGAAGAGAGTCACTAGACTTCATGTAGTAGGATAGTGACACGGTCAGCCTTATTAAGATCGCTTTGATAACTGAATGCAAGATGGACTGGAGTGAGGGGTGACTTACTGCAGGGAATCCAACCAGCAGGCTATTGCAATAGTTCAGGTGTGAGGTGATAAGAGCCAGCACCTGAGTGGTGGCAGTGTCAGAAGAGAGAAGGGGCCCTATGTGAGAAATGTGACAAAAATAAAAGACAGGCTTTGGCAACAGATTGGACATGGGGGTGAGAGAGAGGGAGGAATGAAGGAGGACACCTGGGTTGCAAGCTGGAATGATGAAGAGGATAGTAATATCCTCAATAATAATGAGGAAAAAAAGAGGCCAGGGGATACTGGGGAGAAGTGGGGAATAATGTGCTCAGTATTGGAAACGTTGAATTTAAGAAAAGTGAAGGTTGAAGTTAAAAGTGTTGCATGATTTCTCAACACAGTTTATTCCCTTCCTGCTATCCAATTCTAAGCTTCCTAGTCAAATCATTGTTCGTTTGGCATGACTGTACAAGATATAGGTATTGAGAGACATATTGTGGGATGCCCAAAACGCATATCAGTCTGGACAATAAGTACTCTTTAACTACATTTCTTTATGAATAGTTAAGCCAAATTCTTTTGGATGATTACAGATATTTAGAGGGTCTACAATTTCTATGGCTTAGTAAAATCATAAAGTCACTGGCAAATAGGAACATCTACAAAGGAAACCCCTTTCTATTTGGACTGTGACCACCGTGTCCTCCATGATCATGCCTCTGATGAGTATATAGCTCTGTTTTATCAATGAAAAGAGAATAGTGAAGGGATAGGGGGTGGACCTGTGATTTTTATCAGTAGAAGTAATGTCTTGTAAGGGGTAACATTAAGGTCAGCATCTTTTCTGCACTTTATAATTTTAGTTAGGTGAACTACCTAAAGTCAGAGAACCAGTATATGTCAGAGGCAGGAATGAAACCCAGGTCTTCAAGGCCAACTTCCTATCCATTACACCAGACAGCATCTCCTTTAGTAGTACAAATGAAAAAGACAAAGACAACTACCTATATTGTATCTTTCCAGGAATCTTAGGGTTGTAACATAAACATGGAAGAAATATCAATGAAGAAAAGTTTAAAAGGTAGTATTTTTGTTTTACTAGATTAAATTCTTTTTTTTCTAACAAGTAATATGAAGTTTTATATTCTCTGCACTTTTAAATGAATTATATAACTGTATTCATGGTCTACTGTAGAATATTATAGGCAGAAGCCGGCTTGTTACCTTATCATAACTTTATTAAGTATCTTCCATATATGTGTTTATTATTCCCATAACAATTTTATACATAATGAGAAAGTAGACAAATCGTTTAGTAATTTTAATATTTTCTCAGGCGCCTTTTTTTTATAATAGAGCTTGTGTTTCACTGGAATAGCCTTATAAAACCCAGGATCACAGCCATCATACATGAGGAATAGGGTTTTTATGAAGAGTGTAGGACTTTACTGGAAAGAAAAACATAAAATATCTAATGATTAGAGCTATCTAAAATGGAATGGGTTGCCTCAACAAGTAGTGAGTTCTCCAGCACTGAAGGTCTTCACAAAGCGACTGAATAGCAACTTGTTGGTGATCCTGGAGATGGACTTCATACTCTGAGTGAAAGTTTAACTTCTGGAGTTTTCCCCAATTTTGCAATTAGCCACAAAGGGAAACTGCAATTATAATAAAGGATAGGACAGTGGAATTAAAAGGAAATTCACTGTAGAGGTTTCTATTTGCAGATGACACTGTGATGATTGCACTATCCCCTGGAACATGGTAGAGCATCCTGATATCCATAACAGTTTAAAAGAGTTTAGCGTAACTAACCACAAAGAAAAAAAATCTAAGTAAAGAGTACTTATTATCCAGGCTGGTGTGTAGTTGAACAATCCACAGTATTTCCCAGTTATCATTTACTGGGCACTTACTATGTACCAGGAACTGTGCCAAGTACTACGGATACCCCCCCCGAAAAAAAGGAAAGAACAACCCTACCCTCAAGAAGTTCACATTCTAATAGAGAAAAAACAGGCAAACAACTACACACATACAAGGTATATGCAGTCTAAATAGGTGATGATCTCATAAGGAAGGTAAGAGCAGCAGGTTGCAAAAGGAAAGTCCTTTTGAAGAAGGTGAATTTGAGCTGAATCTTAAAGGAAGCCAGGAGGTGGAGATGAGGAGGGAAGAACAATACAGGCATAGGGTACAGAAGTCAATGAAAAAATACAGCAAGAAATGGAGTGCCATGTGTGAAGAACAAGAAGAAGACAGAGAAATCTATTTCACTTAACAGAGAAATAGGAGGGAAAGTGGAGAAGAGGTGAGGGAGAAATAAGAGAGAGAGTAGATTAATGGAAGGATTAGAACTAAGCCAAATAAACTCCAGCAATATAAAAAATATTTATAACTCTTTTTGCAGTGGCAAAGAATGGGAATCTGAGAGCACGTCTATAAATTGGGGAATGTATGATCAAGTTATGGCATATGAATGTGATGGAATACTACTGTGCTATAAGAAATGCTGATCCTTTGGAGGCCCTTGCTTCTTGTTCGGAGCCACCAACATGGTGTTCAAGCGCTATGTGCAGATCGGCCGCGTCACATACATCTCCTTCGGGCCACACGCCGGCAAGCTGGTGGCCATTGTGGACGTGATTGACCAGAACTGGGCTTTGGTTTGATGGCCCCTGCAGCGGTGTGAGGAGGCAGGCCATGCCATTTAAGTATATGCAACTCACATACTTCGCGCTCAAGTGCCCATCAGAAGTATGTCCGGGCTGCATGGGAGAAAGAAAAGATCAATACAAAATGGAAAGCCATGCGATGAGCCAAAAAGATCGAAGCCAGAGAATGGAAAGTCAAGATGACAGATTTTGACCATTACAAAGTCATGAAGGCCAAGAAAATGAGAAATAGAATTATCAAGATGAAGTGAAGAAGCTCCAGAAGGCATCCACCCAGAAGGGGTCTCCCAAGAAGGGAGCCGCCCATCAGGCACTTGCTGCAAAGGTCTCCGCCAAGAAGATCCCCTCAAAGAAGGCTGAGGGCCACAAGGCAGCCCCCAGACAGAAGGGTCAGAAAGCCTCTGGCCAGAAGGCCCCAGCCAAGAAGGGACCCGCTCCAAAGGGACCTGCCAAGAAGGCACCTGCCCAGAAAGCAGCTGCTCCAAAGGCCAAAAAATAAGAGGCTGCCCAAAATAAAAAAAAGATTTTCCTACGCACCTAAAAAAAAAAAAAGAAATGATGAACAGGATTATTTCAGAGAAACCTAGGACAACTATATGAACTGATGCAGATTAAAGTGAACAGAACCTGGAGAACAGTTTATACAATGACAACAATTTGTTAAAGACACACAACTTTGAAAGAACTAGGAACTTTGATCATTTTCATGACCAATCACATTGCAGAGGACTAAAAACAAAACACGCTAACCTTAAGAGAAATTGCAGAATTAGGGCCCCCCCCCAAAAAAAGGACAAGGTGAAAATCTGTTCTAATTAATTACACATGGTAGCTTTGGTTTTCTTTTTATTCTCAAAGGAAGAGAGAGGGGAGATCTGTGGTAGCACGATGGCAGTGTAAATGGGAAGATCTTTCCCATCCAATAACAGGCCTATGTGACCTGTCTGAGTCACATGGAAGCCTGAGTAACATGACTTTGTAATGAGAGGAGCTTACTGAATGGGTGGAGCAGGAAGGGGGAAGCAGAACCCAGAGGAAGTTGATCAGAGCAATTAAGGCTGAGGAAGAGCAAGCAGGAGCTGTGTTTGTGGGAAGGCCCTAGCAGGTAGAAGGCTTGGGGATGGCAGCACCCCCTGCAGTGTTATTGTGTATAGATTTCTTTGTTGCTATGATGGAATCAGCTCTTTGGTATCTGAATAACTGTTTTGTTTCTGTCTTCCATGTGGGGAGTCTGTTGTATTTTGTGATTCAGACTTATGCCAGCATAGTCATAACCACTGTAGGCACTGTGAATATCGCATTGGCACTACAGGCAGGAGGGTTATAAGGCAGATATTTCTTGATTGAAATAAGTTTTTTAAAGATTTTAAGTGGAAAAAAAGATACTACAAAGTTTATACTGTCTCTCAAAGTCACATAGCAAATGGAACTTTTTTGTACTATAGTTGAAGATCTCAGCTTTAGCACTTATACATATATCTCAGTCACTTTTTTTTTTTTAGCAATTGGAGTTAAGTAACTTACCAGTTACAAGGCCAGTTATTTCTGGGTGTGGTGCCAAGTATCTGAGCCCGGATTCGATCTCCAGGTCATCCCGATACTGGAGTCGGTGCTCTTACTTGCTGAGCCACCTGGCTGCACCTAAGCAACTGGGGTCAAGTAACTTGCTCAAGGTTACATGGCCAGGTGTTTCTGGGTGGGTGCTAAGTGTCTGAGCCGGGATTCAATCCTAGGTCATCCCGACACTGGGGCTGGTGCTACCTGGCCACCCCTCTCAGTCACTTTCAAAATTCAAATGTACTATGTTCCAGAGTTTTTCTGCAGAGATCTTAAATGTTATAAAAATTTTCAAACTAAGTAGAATCTGAGAGCTCTTCCAGTGCAATATACTCACTTCACAAATGAAATGAGTACATGAGAACAATAACTTGCCCAAGGTTACATTGTCAAAGCTAGGACTGGGACTGATGTCTTAAATCTCCCCTGAGTGTACTTTCTTTTTTTTTTTTTTAAGCAATCGGGGTTAAGTAACTTTCTCAAGGTTACATGGCCAGTTATTTTTGTGTGGGTGCCGAGTATCTGAGGCCGGAACTGATCCCAGGTCTCCCGATGCTAGGGCCGGAGCTCTTACTCACTGTGCCACCTGGCTGCCCCTAAGCAATTGGGGTTAAGTAACTTGCTCAAGGTTACATGATGTAATAGTAATGGCATTTAAAGATTCCCCTGTATTGGCTTGGTTTTTGGTTTGATTGTGTTAAAACCCAGAGCTTGTTAATCCCACTTGTGGGATGGACTTGTTGACAGTGAAAAGAGAGTGCTGAACTGGGAGGAGCTGGTGAGGTAGATTTGGAGAGACACAAGAGAGAGGCAGAAGAACTTTTTGGAAGCAGCACCCTCGTGGAGGCAGAGAGAGACTGAGAGGATTGCTGAGGGCCACTTTGAATTGCCCTGGACTTTTGAGACCTGCCCCCGGAGCTGCCAAGGACTAAGGAGACATGGCTGTTTTGCTGGTACTTTGTCCGTCTGTTTTGATGTTGTTTTGCCATATTTGTCCACTGGTGAAAGACAGTCCTGTTGTTGAAGAAGTCCTGGAACCTGGCTGTTGGTTAAGAGCTCCTGAGACTGTTCTGCAGACAGAGAGTGAAGACTGTCCACTGGTGAAGGACAGTGCTGTTGTTGCAGAATTCTTGGAACCTTTCAGTTGGTTCAGAAGCCCTGAAGAAGGATTTTCTTGTTGTATGTTTACAGAAATCCTGGAAGAAGGTTTTGCTAATGTTTTCAGGGGTCCTAGGACTGTTCTGCAGACATAGGATGAATTAATGAAGAGACTGGCAATGTATCTTGTGGCCTTGCTGAGCTTTGTCTCCCCAGGAACAAAGATTGCTGAGAACTTGCCTCGGGTCAAGATGAAGAAAAGACCTCCATTTGGGTATTAAGTGCTGTGCTTAAACTTGTAACTCTGGGGTAGATTCAACTGTAATCCAGGGGTGGGGAACTTTTGACCTTTTTGTGTTCTATGATTGAACAAATGAATGTACTTTACTTATGATTGGAAACTAATCTCCATTTGAGAAGAGGGGCTTTGTGATGGACTAAATGAAGGTACAGCCTAGGGGTGGAGTAGTATTTAGAACAGGGACTTTGTAATTGATTGAATGAAAGTAAGGTCCTGGGGTGGGGTAGTACTTGGAGATTATTTAATCACACTTAGTAAATGCTGTATTTTGAATGATGTCATATTTTGATTCCCTCTGTTCTTAATTTGTCACTGAATAAAATGGAGAGCACCTATGCTGGTATTCTGAGCCTTGGGAAGTTGCCTTTCCTTGGCATTACATTACACACGGCCAGTTATTTTGTGTGGGTGTTAAGTATCTAAGGCCGGACCGATCCCAGGTCTCCCCATGCTGGGGCTGGCACTCTTACTCACTCTTACTCACTGTACCACCTGGCCGCCCCCTGAGTGCACTTTCTACCTCAAAATGATTCATCTCTAATTTTGCCCCTTTTTCTCTATAAACTCCTTGAGGGCAAGGAATATTGTACTTTTTCTCATCTGCATCCCTACCATGTTCCAGGGCATAGTGCAATCATCACAGTGTCATATGCATCATTCCTGTTATATAATAAATGTTTAATAAATGTTGATTATCAACTATTGAAAAAGACTATAATCATCTGCTAATCAACTTAAGATCTTTCTACAACTATTTATTCAATACAATAACTCTATTCAATACTGCCAGGATTATAAAGATATACACACTACCCAACCTTACAGAACTAAGCCTAGTCAGAGAGATAAAGTATAAATAACAGCTGACAAAGCTTTTAAAAATATTATCTCATTTTATCCTAACAAGAACCCTGAGAGGTAGGTGCTATTATTACTCCCATTTTACAGATGAAGAAACTGAGGTAAAAAAATTTAATTGACTTGCCCAGAATCACACAGCTAGTGTCAGAAGTAGGATTTGAACTCAAGACTTCCAGACCCTAGATGTGGTACTCTATATGTTCCACCACATAGGGGCCTCTGACAAAAATAATAGCTAATAATAATAGCTAACATTTATATAGTGCTTTAAGGTTTGAAAGGTTTTAGATTTATTTTATCACTTGATGCTCACATAACCTTGGGAGGTGCTATTATTATCACCATTCTACAGATGAAGACCCTGAGGCACAGACTGCAAATAAGTGGCTTGCACAGGTGGCACACAGCCACTATGTACCTGAGGCAAACCCTGAACACAGATAAACATCTTCCAAATTAGATTAAGATAAGCACTAAGGGTTATGAAACTAGTACTGGACAATGGAATGAGCGATGAACTTGGAGAAAGCAGAGACGTGTTCTAATACTGTCTCTGATTCTGATATACATAATTCACAATCTCTTTGAGCCTATGCTCCATCTAGAGACCATAGCTCACTACAAACCTTAAGCTATATAAATCTTAAAAATTATTTGTCAATCAGATCAGAGAGAGATCGGAGTAAGCATAATGGAAGAGAAAGCATTTGAACAAGTCTTGAAGGGGAAAGGCAGAAACTGAAGAGGTTGAAGCATTCTAGGCGAAGAGAAGGAGACCATGAACAGAGGCGGGAAAGTACAGGACAGGTTCAGGAAATAAAGAATCTTTCAGTTTGGCTGAAGGACAAATTCCTAAACTTTAATATTGTATCCTGGGCAAAGGCAAAGTATGGCTAGGTTAGAAAAACACACTTAATTTTACATCATTTTTTGAGGTGTTCCTTTCTGTTTTTGCAAGAATGTTATAACAATGCTCTTAAAGAAGAAAGGTTTGAGTTTTGCTGGACAGACTACAGCAAGGGTTGGCAAACCCCAGCCCCAGCCCAAATCTCACCTAGAACCTCTGTGGTGAGAGTTGGCTGACTCCTGGCCTAGAATATGGTGACTCAGATAAACAAGCCTCTCATAGACCAAATGCTGCTAAATAAATCATGGACAGTACACTGGCCTTCAGTGAGGAAGATATGCCAATCCTGCCTCAGATACTTACTGGTTCTGTGACTCTGGGTAAACTTTGTCACCCTCAGTTTTCTCATCTAGAAAATGGGGATAATAACAAGCACCCTCTTCCCAGGGTTGTTATATGAATAAAATTAAATAATATATGTATAGCACTTTGTCCAATTTAAAGCACCTTATAAAGTTAGCTATTACTAGCTATTAGTTAAAAGAAAGCAACAAACTTAAAATGATTTTTGGTGATTATCAGACACAAAATACCAACCTTGTTTTCAAGGATTCTACAGTAATCACTTAGGAGGCCTGATTTACAGTTTAGATGATCTACCCAATACAGTGCAGGCCTTCATCTCTTTCTTTTAATATTCCTAGGGCATCATAACACTCAAACTATCCATGTCTCAGCTATGAATCTTACTCAATAACCAGCCACATCCCTTTCTAGTTATGCATATATAAATATACCCTCAATAATATTTTGTCATTCATCACTAGTAACATGTTGCAGACTGCTCAAATCCACCATGCTCCTTGTGAGTTCTTTAGTAACTTCATTCTTCTGGAATCCTCACATTCTTTGATTTGCAGTCATTGAGCATCACCAGGAAAATACTGGAAATACTGGCATCAAAAAGAAGGGGTTTTGGCCAACAAGTGCCTAAGGAGAGAGGGGGTGAAGCTTTTTTTTTTTACTGTAAATGTATTTTTATTGTATATTATAATCAAAATATATATGTGCTACTAATTTGTTCAAATAGTAAATGGTGACAATAAAATTTATTCACTTTGATGTATTTTTGTACTACTTTGGAATCTGCAAAGATCCTGATCTAAAGAAACAGAAGTAACTGCCAACAGAGATCCAAAGGTGTTCTGGTGCTGCTTGTGAACCACAAATGATGCTAGATGTCTTCCATTTAACCAAATACACCTTCAGAAGTTGACTAATTGTAACTTTTGGAAATAGCAGGCAAATATACACCAAAAGTATCACTAACAGTTTTCTGCTGTTTTTTATCTAAATTACAATAATATCCAACATAGTTGCTAAAGACTGGACAATATTTGAAGTCCAAAGCACATCTAAATGTTCTTCCAAATGATGCTTTGGGTCCTGCTTGCCACCATTCTTTTTTTTTTCTTTTTTGGAGGGGGGGAGGGCAGGACAATTGGGGATAAGTGACTTTCCCAAGGTCACACAGTTAATAAGTGTTAAGTATCTGAGGCCGCATTTGAATTCAGGTCCTCCTGACTCCAGGGCCAGTTCTCTATTCACTATGCCACCTAGCCACCCCTTGCCACCATTCTTTATTGCCAGATATTCAGGTGTCATCTTATGTTCTTCTTCTAGTATTTTATTATCAGTCTTGGCTAATCCCCACATCTCCTTAACTACGGATTCCTTTTTTTTCTTTTTTCTTTTTTTGCTTTTTTGGGGGGCAATTGATTGGGTTAAGTAACTTGCCCAATGTCACACACCTAGTTTGGTGTGTGTGTGTTGTGTCTGAGGCTGGATTTGAACTCAGGTCCTCCTGACTCCAGGGCCAGTACTATATTCACTGTACCACCTAGCCACCCTTCTTTACTAGATTCATTGAGTTCATAATGTTCACTGTAGTCCTGAAATGTCAAACTTAGCACCCAACTCTTTGTATGCAAATTTAGCAACATCTTATATTCTATCTCATTCTTCTTGTAGTTAACACTAATGGAGTAATAATGTCTGTTCAGTCCATGAATTGATGCTGGGAGAGATGGCTTGTTTAATTGATCCAGATCTGAAGCTGCTTGTCTGGGTTCATGTCCCAAGACCATCATATTAGCATTGATCAATATGAAAGCATTAATAATACCTTTCCTTTAACACTCCGAAAGCACCATGTATTTAACTATGTGGGATTAAGTCCTCTCTCCTCTACCTGATTCTGAGCCCAGGACATCTCCAATGCCTACCCAAGGTAAACAAATTAATGGACTAACTCCAAAAGCCAGTTCACTCAACTGTATGTCATAACTGGATAATATTTATTTTCCATATACTTAGTTTTACTACTGTATATAGTTAAACCAATCTCTTTTACATTCCTATGGATTTTGCTGAGGTGGCTTTGTTGTCTCCTGGGGCTAAATGCAACTAATACAATTTCATTTGCAAGTACAGCATTTAGAAAACTGTGCCACAAATAAGAGAATTTTATGCTATGCAAGATATCACCCATGATAAATATGAACACCATAGATGAGTCTATTTCTCCCTATTTTACACTTTGTTTAATGTCAATACTCAACAGAATAATAAACAAAGTTATTTTCATAGCTGAATCTGTCAAAGTCTTGTAAAATGAAACTATATATGTAGGAAATGGGAGATGTCTTATTTGAGGACAGCCTTTGAAGTAGCATTTTGTCCTATTCAGTCACATACCTTTTGTAAATTAAAAATAAAAGATACTTCCAAAAAAAAGCAAAAAATAGATAGATAGATAGACAGACAGACAGACAGACAGATAGATAAAAGATACTTCAGTATCTTCTACTTTCTATATCATTCAATCACTTCTGTGACTTTAAAGATAAGGTGAAAGCCAGTCTGCTCTCTACTCATAATTTCATCTCAATTTCTATATGGATTGTTCTTATAAAGATTTTATAGAGATGACAAGCAGACATACAGGATGGTAGTTATATATTTATGTATTTTTAGTCACTTAATTGCCCATTCCATTTTTTTAATCATTCTCTCAAAATTTGGATCTAGAAAAATCAATCTCTGAATGTCTTTAAAAATGTGTCACCTCTACTATTCTTTCTGTATGTACTTGGTCAGATCTGACTGATCTTTCTGACTTCATCTTAAGTGCTACCAACACTTCTTCATAAAAGGAGTACATAAGGCACTGAGGCAGGAGGACACCAGCAGGCTGATTTTACATGACCATCAATGACAAAGAGACAATTACATAAATGCCAGCAGAACTGTTCCATTTGAGGTCTAATTATTGAACTCATTCCAATATAATCTACTCCAGTGCCTCATGATGGCATAGTCATTTTTTTAAATGACCAATGGCTTTTAAAAGCTGTGCTAGTGAAGCACTCACTAGGGCAGGTTCTACCCAGACAGAACAGCTTCAAGAACGAGCTTAACAACAGATTCTCTTCTGGACCAACCTGAGCACAGGAAGTTTATTGCCAAAAGGTATAGCCATGGCAATATTTACATGTTCATGAGCATGTGCACACCCGCGCAAGTGCGCGTGCGCACACGCATGCACACGCACACGCACACACACACACACACACACACCTTGATGGAGATAATGTGGGTTTCAGTTTTACCTCTGACGTATTATCTGAGCACAGGTAAGTCACAACCTCTCTGACTTCTAGGCAACTCACTAAGACCTATCTACTAAACTATAGACAAGCTGTGATCTTAATTCCAAGGAGTTCCCAAATCAACAAAATCACAATCTTAATGAACCAATACATATCTTGCTATTCAATGACTTCATTGTGAAGTGGGAACATGGAATGATAAAAACTACATTGTAGAAAAACAGTTCAAAATTAATAAATGAAAGGCCAAAGTTTGCCAGCTGTTTTGCACCCACATTCCATCAATATTTCCCGAAAGAAGACAGAAGGCAACAAATGTGGGGACACTATGGAGTATCAAAGAAAATTAAATACCCGAAATGGACAAGAAATGTCTGGCAGTAGACATAAGTGTCATTTCAGAATAAATTGTCTGTACATAGTCAGATCACAAAATGGTTAATAGAATGGGCAAAATAAACATCAAATCAGAGTAAACACCCAATCAAGACAAAGGACATAGAACTACATATAAGATTATTGCAACTCCAACCCAACCTGTTTAAACAAACTGTTGATTCCAAATTAGGAAGAAAATAACACCAATTTAGAATGAAAGCTCATTTGCATAACATTACAGAGGCAGATGACAGATGATTATCAACAGCAGTGTATCTCAAAACAGTGAAAAGCAGGTGGGGAGCAAACAAGCTTGGAGAGTTTAGTATGAGATCCAACTATGCGGATCATCCTTTACAGTAACATGGACTACATTCAAACCTCAAACAAATGGAAAATCCCTAAGGATGCATCACACATGTGCCCAATCAGGCTGGCATTTCTCTTACCTTACAATGGGAAGTTTTGTAAATGGGACAGGAGGCAAATTTAGTCCATCTGGGAGAGAAAGAAGCTCCATTGTTCCTGGGCATTTTGAAGTGTAGCTTTCTAAGCTCTGTGTCACATCCTTTTTTTCTAAAGAAGGGAAACAAACGGAAGTCAAGATCTGTCATGTAAAAATGATACTGGGCATAAAACACACAGAACCTTAGAGTGTGAGAACTAGATGATGGTACAGTAAGGATTATGTAGCCTAACTTCCATTTTTACATACTGAGACCAGAGGTACAAAGTCATACAACTAAGAAACAGAAGAGACAGGTCTGTGACAGCACCAAGGTTAGAACTCAGGTCTTGGTCCTCTTTGCCATTATACTCCATCTACTTAGTTTGATCTCTACTTCATTCCAAACAAGCTGCTAAGGAGAAATGGAAATATAATGCATTGTACAACATAAATGTTAAGGCAATGATTTTATAGAATTCAGAAGTATAGTTTAATTGGTAAACCACGAACCAAACAAATTCCTACATCTAATTATTGGTGATGGTGGTAGTAGTTGTTTTTTGATGAGACCAGAAAGGCAACCTCAGTTAATTTTGAGTATAGTAATGTTAACCTGCATACAAAAGAAAACATAAAACATAATAAAAATTTTCTTTAATATATATACATAATACGTCTGCCAAAGAGTTCCAACTGCTATCATATAAATTATCTCATTTGCTTAATGTTAGGTACATTAAGTTTAATTATACAAGTTATATTCCATTATGTTGTCTCCAAGAATTCTACAGTTATCAAAATGAAAGGAATTAACATGTTGGTTACATCCAATGTATCTAACTTTGAAAAGACTCAGAGTGAAGTAGAAAGAAGACTAAAATAGAAGTTCAAAGGCCTGATTTCAAGCCCTGGAACTGCCATACACGTGAAGGAAGGTATTGTCTCCCTATTGTATCTAAAACTCTAGGATCTAGTACATTGTCTACAACTTAGTAGATATTTAATAAATACTGACTGGTTTATTGGAAAAGATATTTCACCTCTTTAGTCATTTTTTATTGAACCCCATCATTAAATTGCTTATCTAACTTCTAGAAAGGCTGCAGAATAAGCCTTATAGAAGAGTGGACAGGTTTTGCTCAATTAAAGTGTTTGTAGTTTGGTTTTTTTTTTTTTTTATTTTAGGGCTGTTTTAATTTCTTTGTCAAAACCAGAATTTACTGAAAATGTAAAACCTATTCAAGCTGACACCAATGAAGTCTGACCTATCTCTCTCATTAACATTCAAGCACTTTTAAAGGGTTTGTTTTTAGTTTAGCTTTTTTTTTTCCTTTGAAGCAAAATACAAGGTTGCTGTATTTCTTTTTTTGGTCAGTTTTTTTTTGGGGGGGGCAGAGAAAAAAAATAGCAACAAAGGTGTTGAAGAAATCCAATTTCCAATTATTCCAGTATCAGTTCTGCAAATTGGAGGCAAAATTCCATCCGGTGCCTTTCCTCCTCCTTCTCCTTTTCCTTTCAGCAAGATGGTATAAGGCTCACTGGATTCACCAATGCCACTTTTTTGTTTTTTTTTTTTCCAAGTTACATAATGCTTTTAATTTTAAATGTCACACAAAAATCTCAAGATGTAACTTTAAAAGTGTTAAGAGGGTAAACTTCTCGAGATGAAAACAGCCATTTCTAAGACAAGGGACTTAATAGTGGAGTTTCTTACAAGTCTTAGAATCATAAAATGTTAGTGCTAGGAAGAATCTCTGAATATTAAAACATTTAATGTAACGTTAAAGTTGTAAGGTACCTTAAAACAAAGAAGAGAGTCTATAGAGATAGAAGAGATCTTATAGATGATCTAGTCCAAATAAAAAACAAATGAGAATACTTAAGTTCAATCATGTTATGGTACTCTCTAAAGGTAAAACAACTAGGTTATCAGTGATGACTAGAACTCTAACTCCAATTCTAGTGTTTTTCTTCAAAAAACATGGAATTTAAGGTGCATATTTTAGACTACTTTTAGATGCTGAAAAAATGTTTGAACACTGTTCAAACCAACGCACTATTACAGTTTACCCAAAAGTACAATGTATTAAAGCTTATATATGGTTGGTAAACAGACTGTCACCAGAGTAGAGATTTCAAGAAACCTGAGAGTTTGGGGACCTACTAGTTCTAAATCACAGAGGAAGACTCAAGGAAGAGGCTCACTGGCTGTTGAGCAATTTGGTATGAAAAGCCCTTAGATATCAACACAGAAACATTAATTAGGTCCCTGACTTTCAACTGACACTTATTGTCTGAACTTATTACTAGCACACAAGACAAAGGCTAAAATATGCTAATGATTCCTTGACCTGTCCAAAATCAAGTTCATGTTTATGATCAATTCTTTTCATAATTCTTAATGCTTCTTATTTCACATGATTTGTGGGTAGTAATGGTAATTTTTGTAGGCAATTTCTGTAACATTTAAAGCTGGAAGGAAGCTTAGAGGTCAGATATTGAGCACACTAACTGTACAAATATAAGTTCATTTGAACCCGACCAAGTAGGAGGCACTTGTCTAGGATTAAAGAATTTGCACAAAAGGGAATTTTTCTGATAATATTTATTTATAATTTCACAGGTGCAGACTTATGAAGACTCACTCAAATCACCAAACTTGACAACAATCAATCAACAAACATTTCTTAAATGTTTATTAAGAGTTAGATACTCTGCTATGCAAAAACAATCCTAATTATTACAAATGTAATACAAAAATGAGGAAATGTGCATATATTATTTAATCTGTGTAAATAAATTTAACCCTTGTACTCAGAATGAAGTTGTAATTACAAACTAAAGAATCAGTATGCTAGAAACAAGCCTATTTTTATTGGATCTGAAAAAAAAGATTGGTTGACAGAATAGGTAAGTGAAAATGAATTCAAATAAAAATTAGTATAGCTGAGGACGACTGAAATGGAGGAGAGAAGTCCAAGTTTTCTAATGGATTTATCTAGAAATATTAATTTAGTCTACTTTTCAAAATAACAGGATATTGTTCAAATTTTCTTCAAAAAGACACTTTACATTAAGCTGGTACCTCAACCTAAACCTAAACATCTCAAGAGATTTATTTTTTCTCTCTAGAAATTTAAGAGTGCATACAAGTCTAAAGAAAGCCCAGATTCTACCCTTAGCTGCAGGGTTCATTAGAAAAGTGCAAAATGTGCTCGTCAAAACTTTGATCATAAATAATTCACAACTGGTCTGCCTTTCCTAGGGTTGACATTTGCATGAAAATTGGTTCAATGCTATTTCACAGTTTATCTGTTCTTGTTTCTTCTAAGTGATAATCCATGACAAGCATGCCTACGGTAAGTCACTTAAGATGTTCTGAATAGGTAGAAAACAGAAAACAGGAGGAAGTAAACATACATGGCATTATCACAGACTCATCAAGACTATTTTACTAAAGAACTTTAACAAAAAAGGCCAAGCAGAATACAGAATAATGTAGAAAAAGGGATGTTTCACCTGATACTCCTGAACAAATGATTCTCTATCAGACTTAAGTAATAATCATAGCAACTCCCTTAAAAGACCACTTTATACTTGCAAAGCACTTTGAATACATTAATCTCATTTAAACTCCAAAACAGTCCTGTGAGGGAGAAAAAGCAAGATGTACACCCATTCAAGAGATGAGGACACTAAGATTCAGGGTATAAGTCACTTATGGTCATATATCTGGAAAGTGACAAAACAGAGACTTAAATTCAAGTCTTCAAGGAACAAGCCCATTGCTTTCAACTAAAATTTTCAAGTCACAGGGATACTATGAAATATAATTTGAACATGGAAAATCACCGAAATATACCTATTGTAATGAAAGAGTATTTACAGCAGCAGATCAGGAATTGAACCCAAATCCTCTAATTCTAAATCCAGGGATTCTTCCAACAACATTTTCTTAGAATATAGGATAAAGTGGATAGAATTTTGGACTTAGAATCAGAAAGGACTTGGTTGAAATTCTGCTTCTATACCTATTAGCTGATACTTGGCTGCGTGACTTGGGGACTTCTCCATCATACCATCATGCCCCAGGAACCTCATCATTAGGAAATCCCATCATCCTGCAAGATCAAGTCTGCCTTGTTACTCACACCCCATTAATACCCTCTGCTGCTCTGGGAGAGCAGGGCCATGAATTCTGAAACTTCCCTTAAGGAGAGGAACAATTTCCACAATCCACTTTCAGGCTGAATATCTCATCACTTCCCAACTGGTTGAACTACCTTGGGACTTCTCACCATGCCTCCAAGTTGGGTACCTTCCCTGCCTTCCCCCCAACACTTTTCAGCTTCCTTTTGTGTACTGTCTTCCCCTATTAGATTGTAAATTCCTTGAAGGCAGTTATTATCTTCCTTCCAATTATTCCCAGCACTTAGCACAACACTTGGCACACAGTAGGTACTAAATAGTTTTTATTGACTGATTTATCGACTGATTACTAGCTGTATAACCATGGGAAAGTCACTTAAATTCTTTGAGTCTCATTTTCCTCACCTGTAAAATAATAATAATGCTTGTAGCACCAATTTCACTGTACCATTGTGAAGCTCAAATAGGATAAAGAATATAAAGTAATTTGAAAACCATATAAATGTCTATTTTTATTATTATTATTATTATTATTAATTCAGTAGTTGGGGGTGGGGAGAAGAGTCCAGACCTGGAATTCCTTTTACATAGGGAATTTGGTGAGAAATTCCCCCTACCAAAGTAGATCAGCAACTGTTCTACAATTTATAGCCTTAAGAGGTGGCTGGGCACTGCGACCTTAAATGACTTGGATCATCATATAGTTTATGTCAGAAGAAGTACCTGAATTCAGGTTTTCTTGACTCTGAGGCCAAAATAATCATTTTCCTAGAATTACAGCATCTCTGAATTGGAAGGGATCTCAGAGATTATCTAGTTTCATCTATAACTGAACAAGAATCACCTCAATAACACAAATGACAAGCAATTTTCTAGCCTCGGCTTGAAAGGCTTATAGTGAAGTGAGTGATAAACCAGGTGAGAGAAAGTACTTTTTCAGATTAGACAATAAAAAGAGAAGAAGAAAACAGTTCAAATGAAAGCTATCTGAGGGGTTTAAAAATCTGCAGGTGCAATTCAATTCAACAATGCAAAACAGTAGCCAAAAATGCTATAAGCTGAGGTCATGTTAAAAGATAAAATGATAAAAACTAAGATAACAGTACTCACGTACCCTGTCCTAAGAAAACCATATTTTAGAGTGCTATGCTCAACTCTAGGTACCACACTTAGAAAGGACATTAAGAAGCTAGAGTTCTAAGTTGTGGTATATGCATGTTATGGAATACTATTGTGCTATAAGAAACGAGGAGCAGACAGTCTTCATATTTACCTGGAGAGGCTTAAGAGAACTGATGCTGAGTGAGAAGAGTAGAACCAGGAGAAATTTGTACACAATTACAGACACAACGTATGTGTGATGACCAGCTTTGATAGACTGGACTCTTCTCATCAATGCAGTGATATAAGTCAATACCAAAAGACTCATGATGGAGAGAAATATGTGCATCCAGAGAAAGAACTAGAAAGAACTAAGTTTATATCCAGGTGGAAGCAAAATACCTGATCTTTTTCCTTCTCTTATTTGGTTTTATGTCCTCTTTACCATTTTTCATTCCAGCTGGTACAATCCGTCCTTATAACTTGACTAATGTATAATGTGAAAGTATTTACAGATCCTATACTTGACTATAAGCCGCCATGGGGGGGGGGGGGGACAAAATGTGAAACTCAAGGAATTGTGGAATTGAATCCTGTCAACTTTAAAAGGAAACAAACAAATTAATAAAAAAAAAAAATTACCAAAAAAAAAAAAAGCTAGAGTTCTTAGGGCCTCCAGATAAGGAGGAACACTATATGTTATTCTGTGTGTGTCTGTGTCTGTGTCTCTGTGTGTGTGTATGCACATGCGTGGGGTGGGAGTGCAGGGGGAGATCATGCTACATGACACTCAGCTTAAGGAATCTGATACTTTTAGCAAGGAAGGGGAAAAGTGAAGGAAGGAAGGTTGTGGATACCTGTCTTCTAAATCAGAAGGGCTGTCATGAAGAAGCAATTTCTTCCTGTCTCTTAGAATATAATAGATGTCTGGTTAAAATAGAAGCATGAAAGGTTGCAAAAGAGGTCAGCTCACCCACAAGTATTCCAGAAAAGATCTAAAAAGATCACTGGGCCAAATAATAATCAAGAAATTCAAAGAGAAGCTACAGTAAGTGCCTTCAACCAGTCCATGATCGCACAAAAAGATAGCCAGAAACTTGCAGGCACTGAGAAAGGGATATTGCAAGGAAAGATACACACAAGATAACAATGAGTGAACAAATTTGTTAACAAGCTAACAAGCCAGAAGCCTTTCAGCTCTTAGACCAAAGGTACCTGAAATCTACAACACACTGTACCTAGAGAAGAAGCTCAAAGTGATGGAGAAAGAAAGCTCTGAGAAGGGCAGAAATATGCAGAATTTTAACTACTCTAATCAAGGGTTGGGGAGTCAACAGAGCTCTGACTAAATACCCCAGGGAAGTTGGAAGCTCAGAAATCTAACCCAAGATGCTCAAAACTGTCCTGAAGACTGCTGTACTCTTAACTCCAGATGTTCCAAGAAGGGCTGAAACCTTTCACCTTACTGACATACCAGAAAAGGTTAAAGTCAGTGGCAAAATGGGAAACAGAGCTCAGGATGGAATAAGGGCTGATTATCCCATCTAAGAGTGTAAAAGAGGGCTGAACCTGGCCTTGGCATAAAGTATCAAATGCTACTACATACCTAAGACATAAAAAAGACCCTAATAAGACATCAAAAGAGATGACTATTAGCCATTCAATTAGCTATCTGGTACAAATGATACTGCCAAAGGAACTTAAAATGTATTGCCAGAAATAACAAAGTTTGGGGTGATAAAGTGAAGGTTACAAGGGTCCAGACTGGGGCAGCTAAGTGATGCAGTGAATAGAGCACTGACCCTGGAGTCAGGAGTACCTGAGTTCAAATTTGGCCTCAGACACTTGACACATTCACTAGCTATGTGACCTCGGACAAGTCACTTAATCCCAATTACCTTGCCTTCCCCCTCCAAAAAAACAAACAAACAAAAAAGTCTCCAGATTATATTGTCCTCCCTGTTTCTCACTAAAGGCAAGAGATGCAGAAGAAAAAAAATTATTTGTAAAGTGAATGGCCGAATAAGAAAATGATAGGTGAATATGGGATTTTGATCTCTGAAGTACAGAACTTACACATTCCTAACCAGAGATGGAGTATACCTAACTAGGATTGGCAAAAATGTATTTGTCATGTGTTTTGTAAACCTAATTAAATGGACTTTGAAATAAAAGAATGAGGAAGGGAGAAAACTATTTATGTGTATGCACCAAACTGTATATCATAGATAAGAGCTACAATGAAGGAATATTAATAACAGTTGAAATAACCAAACATTCATAGGAGTTAAAACCCAAGAAAGAATCAAGAAATAAAACCCCTGGCCACAAATATTTACACATAAATGCTCAGTGTTAAAGCAACAAACAAGAGGACCTAGAGTTCCTACTACAAGGAAATAAATTTGACCTGTTATGACTGAAACTTCGTGAAGTAGGAGCCATGACTAGAATATTACTCTGGATGAGTACACCTTATTTTTAAAAATCAATCAGTAAGGGGCAGCCAGGTAGCACTGTGAGTAAGAGCACCAGCCCCAGAGTTGGGATGACCTGGGATCGAATCCAGGCTCAGACACTTAGCACCCACCCAGAAACACCTGGCCGTGTAACCTTGAGCAAGTTACTTAACCCCAATTGCTTAGGTGCAGCCAGGTGGCTCAGTGAGTAAGAGCACCGGCCCCACAGTCGGGATGACCTGGGGATCGAATCCGGGCTCTGATACTTAGCACCACACCCAGAAATAACTGGCCATGTAACCTTGAGCAAGTTACTTAACCCCAATTGCTTAAAAAAAATAAAATAAAATAAATCAATAAGCATGTATTAAGTGCTTATTTGTGTCAGGCACTAGGTTAAGCATGGGGGACTGATGCAGTCATACCCTAGTCTCAAAAGGCCTATACACTATCATGGAAGATAATATAAGATTCAATAAAAATAAATATAATGGAGTTTAGGGAGGGAGGGTGTTGGCAGCTAAAAATTCAGAATAGATAGAACAAAGTGTGGGTAGCACTGAAAATTAAGAAGAAATACGAATGTGAGGAAATCCAGAAATTATAAGAGAGATGCAAAAGTAGAGAACATTTGATTAAAAGTCAATAGTGGGAACTAGAAACTGAGGAGATATTCATGTGGATGAATAAGTTATGGTATATAAATGTAATGAAATATTATTGTACTGAAAGAAATGAAGAAGACAGTGTCACAGAAACCTGGGAAGGCTTCTATGAACTGATGGAAAGTGAAGTGAGCAAAACCAAGAATAATTTCTACGACAGCAGTAAGATTGCAAAGATAATCAACTATGAAAGACTTAGGAACTCTGGTCAACACAATGACCCTTAATTCCAAAGGACCCATGATGAAAACGGCTATCCACCTCTTCATAGAGAACTGATGGACTCTGAGTATAGATTGAAGCATTTTTTCTTTCTTTTCTTGCTTTTGTTTTAAAGAATGTGGCTAATTTGGAAATTTGTTTTGCATTACTTCATATTTGTAATGGATTTTTTATTTCTTGCCTTCTCAATGGGTGGAGGAAGGATGGCAAAAGGGAGAAAACTTAAAACCTAAAATAAAATTAAACTCAATTTTTTAAAAAAAGAAGCATGTTAAACATATGTGTATGAATGTATGTATTGGGAGGAACAGAAGAATTTTTATCATCTATATGCTACAGACCAACACTATAGACCAGCAGAAAAAAGTGATAAGGAATTTAGGAAACAGACCAGAAGTTGCACATAGAGTTATTCATGATAAAATGGTGATAGGAGACTTCAATTATTCAGACATCTTCTGGAGTTCTCTTTGGCAAAATCTGAGCAGCTAATAACTAACTTCCCAACTTTCATTCTTCAAAAGGTAGAAAAAACAACAATGAAGAAGCATATACTCTATCTACTCTCATTAACAAGGAGGAACTGGCTGTTAGGGTGATGATGACAAGAACAGTGAGGAGAAGTGATCATTCTTTACCCTATAGTCTATCACAGAGAAGAATAACGCTGGGCAATGTTTAAAATGCAACCCAGAATTGGGGAAAGCAGATTTTAAATGCTCTAGAAGAAGGAGAGTTAAGGCCCAATGAATTAAAATTCTATAAGGGAAGATGAGAGCTAGGAAACTCATTAATGAAATTCTGAAAATACATAGGGAAATAACTCCATTAAGGATTAAAAACGGTAGTTTTCTGTGCAGAACAATGTGGATGCACAAGCATCTCATTCATTGACCAATCTAGATTTTTAAAAGCTATGTAGGGAAAAAGAAAGTAAAAGAAGATGAACACAAAAGCATGCCATGATCCTAGAAAAATAGTGACAGGGGTGATAAAGCTCAGAATGAGTAGATGGCAGTAGAGGAACCAGAGGATTACACAAAAGGGCAAGGAAGGTTAGCTATAATAGGGAAAAGAAGATAATCCAAGAAGGGACCACTGCTCAGGGTAGTGCTATAGGCTCTGGGGATAATGATAACAGAGGAAAGGAAAAGTTGCTGAAATCTTATTTTGCTTCTGTTTTGTCAAGGAGAATGACATTTACAATGGAATGACAGAACAAAAATGACTACTAGGAAACTGATATTTGATTGTTGAGCTCCTTGAGGGTAGTTTTTTGCCTCTTTTTTATACCCCCAGTACTTAGCACAGTGCCAGGTATACAGCAAAAACTTAATAAATGTTTTTTTTTTTTCCTGACTAACTGATATGCAGAATAAACAAGGGAAAGTAAGGGAGCACCTAATTGTCCTTGATGAATTGAATTCACCTGCCATAGATGAACTACATACTCAGGTACTGAAAGAACTGGAAGATGAGACTACTGAACCATTGTGAGTGATATTTAAAAGATTTTGGAAAATAAGAAAAGTGATACAGGACTAGAGAATAGCAAACATTATCCTGATTTTCTAAAAAAGAAAAGACAACAAGAGTCTTCAAACAACAGGCCCTCAAGTTTAACTTTAATTCCTGGAAAAATTCAGAATGGATCATCAAAATGAGTCAGCAGTTAAAAAGAACCAATGCAATTCTGGGCTGCGTTCATGGCTACATAAATGTGTTACTATTGTTGTGATTGTTTCTGTATTGAATGGTTCACAATACTGATCACATCCTTCATTCAACTAACACAAAGTTCCTACTCCACATGTAACATCCTCTGCTCGATATATAAAGATAAATAAAACAGGGTCCCAATCCTCAAGAAGCTTATAGTCTAGTAAGAGAGACAAGATATGTACACAAATAAATATAATATAAATTAGCACCAAAATCCTACTTCAATCAAGGCATAGAGGGGACACTTAGTATTTGAAAGCTAATGATAATAGAACACAGACTCTAACAGGCCCAACCCAAATGGAAAGGTTAGGTAGGGCCTCTGCATCTCCCTTCAAAGCACTCTTGCAAAATTCAGACAGGATCATCTGCAGAAGTCTGGCAACCAGATTATGAATTCTGTTGACCGTAGTAGCTCATGGACACTTTCTACTAAAGCATGCACCAACAAACACTTATTAAGGAGTTACCACCTTCATGAAATTATAGATCCTTGAAGGATTATGCATGGCATAAGAAGGGTACAAAATGCCAGGAGTTTAAATGAGATAAGGAATGCTGCCAGATGATAGGACCGTGGGGCGGCCAAGATGGGGGACCATCACACAAAGCTACAAATGGATTCCTCTACCATGAAAATTACTGTTAATGACTAATGGTACACAAAGTTGCCAGAGCTAAGTAATCTTCACCAGTCATAATGAGCAGAGCATCTAAGAAAGAGAAAGGGAGTGAGAAGTCATCTAATTTGACCCCTAGTCTGGCTAAATAGGTCATATCTATACAAACTTTCAAATGTATATGTATTTCCAAAATCTTAAGACAGAAATGTGGAATAAAATAGAAAATGACAACAGTACATATTTTACAAGTAAACCAACACTTTGCAAGAATTTTTTTTAGAAGGCACATATAAAAGAAATCATTTTGAAGGAAATCATTCATACTCCCCACCAGAAAAAAAATGAATAAGATGCACATTTAAGTAAATAAATCTGAAGAAACTAGCCTAGCATTTATAAGAAAATAAAATGGGCCACTTTTGGGGGTAGTCAGGTTACCATCACCAGAATTTAATCAAAGGATGAATGGTCCCTGTGTAGGGGATTTTACAAAGGCAAATCACAATAGGGTAGAGAAACTCAGTCTCTAACATTCTGATTCTAGAATTCTATGACTCATTTTAAAGGAATTACATGATATGATACCAACAACATTATACTTAGAGTCAGAAGACCTGTATTCAAGTACTATCTCTACCACTGTGTGTGTTTCATTTAAAAATCCAATTCACATATAAACTTACAGTTTACAAAGCACTATCCTCACAACAATCCTGTGAAGCAAGTATTCCATTATCCTAATCACAGGTGAGAAGAGCTACTGGAGGGTCATGGAGTCCAATCAACTTAACTCATGAAAAAAATCTTCTAAAAAACTGACAATTAGTCATATAGGTCGTGCTTGAATTCATGTTACAACAGAAAAATCATGGTCTGTGAGCCCAGAAACCCAGGTTCCAGGTGTAGCTTGGCTAATTAGCAATAATGCAGCATCAAGCACCAGACCCAAACCCCTTTCATAATGCTTGGATGCAAATCCAGGTCTTCCAACTTTTAAATTCAAGACATCCTACCCAGCTGTATAAACTTGAACAAGTCACAATCTCAAAACAACAATAATGAGAAATGTGAGGGATGTTAGTGCTAAACCATAGTCAGTGTTATTTGAAGGACAGTGGAGAAGAATGAGAGAGGTACTGCAGGACTATAGAAAAAAATGATGCTATCCCAATTTTCAGAAAAGCAAACAGAATTGTCTGCAAACTAAAGATCTCCAATTGCTGTGAAAGTTTTATAATGGATTATTAAAGAAAAGATTAGTGAAGATCTATAAAAGGAAAACATGATTCCAAAGAGCCAGCCTAGCTTCATCAAGAACATGTCATACTAGATTAATCTCATTTTTTTTAATATGGTTTATTAAATTGGTAGAGGAGGAAAATTCTGTAAATATAATTGCCTAAATTTTAACAAAATAATAAAGTACCCAATGCTGTTCTTTTGCACAATGTACAGATGTGGGCTAGATGATAGTACCATTACATGAATTCTGAACTACCTTGACTGTGCAGTCTCTGAATCCATATTAACCTCTCCTCTCTTCTCAAGTCTCTCGCTGTACTCCTATCCCCTGCCCTCTCAGTTGAGGACCTCACCTCATACTTAAAGAAGTTCTTTGCCTAGAGCTCTCTCTTCTATACTCCTCCTCCCCTCAAAGCATTCTATATAGACATGGTTCCTCCCCCTCCTCCCCTCTTCTGCAGAATGTCTCCACTATTATTCCCTTTCTCTCTAATCTTCATTCTCTCCCTACCAAACTGATCCTTCCCTGCTGTCTACAGTACAACCGTGCCCAAGACTACCATGTCCTGAAAAATCACCTCACTATAATCCACCAAGCCCACTGGCTGTCCATTCTATCTCCCTCCTCCCCTTCTTAGTCTAACTCCTTAAGAAAGGGCCTATACTGCGAGTGCCTTCACATCCTCTCCTCTCACTCTCCTCTGAACTTTGTGTAATCTGCCTTCCAACCTCATTACACAAATGATAATGTTCTCTCTAAAGTCAACAATTATCTCTTAATTGTCAAATTGCTTCTCTAGCCTCATCCTTCTTGACTCCTGTGTAGCATTTGACACTATTAATCAACCTCTCTCCCTGGATGCTCTCTTCTCCAAGTTTTCTGTGACACTGTTTTCTCTTCATTCTCTAGTCTAAGTACTGCTTCTCTGTCTCCTTTGCTGGATCCATGTCACACTAACTGTAAATATACCTCCCACCACCACCACCCAAGGTTCTGTTCTCTTCTCTTTTCATTCTATACTCTCTCATCAGCTTTGTGGCTTCAACTATCTCTATGCAAATAACTCCTAAATCTATATAAGCAGTCTCTCTTCAAGAGAGCTAGGGCCCTATCACCAACTTCCTGTTACACATTTCTAACTGGATGTTCATATCTCAAATTCAGCAGGTCTAAAACAGAATTAATTATGTTACCCATCCCTCAAACCCACCCCTCTGAATTTCCCTATTACTTCCCTATTGCAAAGCATCACTATTTCTCTAGCCACTCAAGTTCACAGCCTCGGAATCATCCTAGGATCTTTACTCTCAGTCATCTGACATATCCAATCAGTTGCCAAATCTTCATCACATTTCTGAGATATGCACCCCCAACACACACACACACACACACACACACACACACACACACACACTCTCTCTCTCTCTCTCTCTCTCTCTCTCTCTCTCTCTCTCTCTCTCTCTCTCTCTCTGATCTATGATCAAATGTAAACACCTATTTGGCATTTTTAAAGCACAAAACTTAGTCACTCCTACTTTTCCAGGGTATTTATATATTGTTCTCCATGCTTTCTAAGAGAGCATACTCAGAAATAGTGGCTCCCTTGATGTTCCTCAGACAATGCTCCATCTCCTATGTCTGAGTCTAGGCACTAGCTGCCATGTCTGGAATATTTTTCTGGCAACATCTCTACCTCATCAAATTCCTGGTTTCCTTCAAGGCTCAGGTCAAGTGCCACCCTCTACATACAACCTTTCCTGGTCTCTCCAGCTATTTGGGTTTTCTCCTTGCCTTATATTTGATTTAGATGTCTGCTATAAGACCTATATATATACATGTTTTTTCCCCAACTAGAATGTAAACTCCTGGGGTAGCTAGGTAGCACAGTGAATACAGCACAGGCCCTAGAGTCAGGAGGACCTGAGTTCAAATCCACCCTAAGACACAACACAAAAACTAGCCTGTGACCTTGGGCAAGTTACTTAATCCCAATTGCCCTAACTTCCCCTCTCCAAAAAAAAAAAGAAAAAGAAAAAAAAGAATGTAAACTCCTTAAGGACAGAAGCCATTTTGATTTTGTCTTAGTATGCCAGTACTTAATTAAGTACAGTATCTGTCACAGAGAAAGCATTTAACAAATGCTTGCTGATTAACCAATTGGAAGAAAGTCTTTAAATGGACTTTCCCAATGATCTGTGCTTTTCTCCAGGTTAATATTTTTTATCAATGACTTGTACAAAAGCACAGATGGAATACTTAACAAATCTACCTATGACACAACTGTGAGGGAGAGATATGGCACTGGAAAAAAGTTAGGAACTAAAAAAATCATGGCAACCTACATAGCAGAACCAGGAGGAGAGGATAGAAAGTTACAAAGAAGCAAGTGTAGGCAAGATGTCAAGAATAATTACTGAACAATTAGTGCTATCCAAAAGCATTATTAAGTCTGACTTTGCAAGAATTGTGTTCTCCCTCTATAAGTCTTCAAAAATTGCTTGGATAAACATCTACCAGGTATGCTCTACTGGGAATTCTTTTTGGCTATGGCTTGAAATAAATGGACTCTAAAAGTTTGTGTTCTCATGCATAAAATCTGTGCCTAATACATGTGTTTCATTAGACATTCATTCACTCATTCAACAAAAATTTATTGTGACACTCAAATGAGGTAATGGATTGAAAATATTTAGTTATCATGAAACATACTATACAAATACCAGAGACCCTACAGATGGGAAAAAAATCAATTTAGCTTTTTAAAGTCTGCATATGGCCAGGTCAGGTGATCATCCAAAACATCAACAATGAAACATCATGGTGCCAGACTAATGGTAGGAAAAACTATAATATACATATCAAAAAAAGACTTGTAATGCAATGTACTTGTCATGTAATAGGAAAAACAAACCTGCCGCTCCATACAACTTTGATTAACTAGAGAAGCATGCAATGAAATAAGTATAGCAACGTTAACTGCCTCCTATCAACATTACTTAAACTATTTTTTCACTTAATTACCACAGTGACAGTTTAGATTCCTTGATAAGCAGTCACTCGGGCACACTGAGAGATGAAATATTTTTCCTTAATCTATTCAAGCATATAAACACAGTCTGCCAAACTGAAGAGCAATTATATTAAGCCGCTAGCTATTATATAATCTTCAATGCAATCACTACCTAGAAGATTTTTTTTCCAAAATATCCCGAGAAACTTAATCATAAGCCCCAAAATAGGTGAGAGAAAATGGAGATGTGATACAAAAATAATAAAAATATAACAAGAATTCTCAAGTGGCTGTTGTGTGCAAAGCTCTTGGGAGATAAAAAGTTTAGATAAGGCATGGGTCACACTCTCACAGATATGAGACAATCCAATAAAAATAAATTCAATACAAAGACAAGCAACGATCAACAGGGGAAAAGAAATTTATTTTAAATTAAGGGTACCTGTGAAATTGTGGTTGGAATATTAAACTGGGTTCTACAGTTTAGCTGTACAATCTAGGACATATTTATTCCCCTCGGGCTTAAATTCTCTTCTCTATAACATAAAGGGGTTAAACTAAATGATCTTTAAAGTTAATTACTTGTCTGTGATCTCTATTATCTAAAGGATGCTTATCCTCAGCAATATGGAATGGTTTAGGTAAACATCCTCTGAAAATAAAGGCATAAACCAGATGTGCCCTCAAGGTCCATTGTAGGCACATAACAAATGCTTAGTGACTAGATTTCTCATCATTACAGAGGCTTTCTTTTTCAATGTATGGGTCTATCTCATACTGTGCAACAGTCACACATTTCTTACTATGAGGATATCTCTATTTAGATGTTCTGCTAGTACCACAAAATCAAAATGTCCAAAACTGAACTCACCTTCCCCAAAAAACCTATTACTGATATCAACTTCCTTATTTTTGCTGACATCCACCCAGGACTGAAACTTTGGAATCTTCTTTTACTCACTCCTGTCCCTCAACCATTGCATCCAATAACCTCCAAAGTCTTGTTGATTCTGTCATTACAAATTCTTCTCCCTCAGCTAAGTCTTTCTCCTTCACAAGAGATTTAACAGAGTGTTGACTTCCTTCAATCTCTCCATATCTATTAGTGTCAGGTCTTGTCAATTCTATCTCCACAATATCTCTTACAGCCATCCTCTTCTTTCTACTCACACAGCTACCAGACTATTCCAGGCACTCACAACCTCTCATATGGACTACTGTAATTGCCAGCAGATTTTCCTGCTTTCTATTTCTCCCAACTCTCCATACAACTGCCAAAATGACCTGACAGGTCTAACAGGTCAATTTCAGTGGCTCCCTACTGCCTCTAGGATAAAATACAAAATCCTCAGCTTGCTATTTGAAGCCCTTTACAAACAAGCCTAGCTTTCCAGGCTTATTTTACATTGTTCCCGTTTCGCACAATCTATGTTCCAAGCACATTGGCCTCCTGGCTGTTTCCTGAACTTGGCATTCCATCCTTCTACCCATATTTTTCCATTGGCTCTGTCTCCTTGATTCCACTAGTTGTTAGAGGTTCGTCCTTCCTCAAATGATCATGTATTTAACTTACTTGCTCACATGTTGTATTTCTTAATAAAAGAGTAATTCTTAACCTGAGGGACCATGAAATTTTTAAAATATTTGGATAATTGTATTTCAATACAATTAGTTTCCCTTATAATACTATAAATTTTATTTTATGCACTTAAAAAGGTTATTCTGAGAATGGAACCATAAATGCCCTAACCGTATCCCTAAATACCAAGAGCTTCCATGATACAAAAAAAGGTTAAAAACCCTTGCCTTAGTAGAATACAAACTCATTGAGGGAAGAAAACTGCTTTTCATGTTTTGCTTTTCATCCCCAATTCCTAGTAAATTGCCTTGCATATAACAAGTTCTTAATATTTGCTGGAGTTATACTGAGGAAGATGGATATTATGTTATATTATTTAATAACCAATATTATTCTATGATTCATTTTTTTTCCTCATTTTTGTCAGATCCCACTTTCTGAAGGGCTAATTGAAGAATATGATAACTCCTGACACCCACCCAAAGCATCGGCTCCTTAACCATTTAAAGCTGGGTCCCTCCCAAGTGCCCCCCCCCCTCTTCTATTAGCATTGAATCAACTTGTTCTAGGTCCTCCCCAGGGAATATGCCCCTTATACTTGCTTTTCCTTCATGAAAGTTAGGGGTGACCTGGTTGATAAGATGGAGACCAAACTATAGAGACTGATTGGGGTGGTTTTTTTAGCCAAGATTTTTGGAAGCAACTAGGTCTGATAAAGCAAATTCCTTAAGTGTCAGAGACAGGCATAATCAGCCATATCTGAAGGCCAGCCCACTTTCCTCAGTGGCAGACTAATCCTTTCACTCAAGAATTAGTCTGTACCAGCAGCACCACCTTCCCTAGAAGAAAGAACAGGGAGGAGCAGAGAACTATTAACCCATTCCCTCATTAAAATGTCCACCAAGCAGGGCAGCCTTGCCTTTGCCAGGGGAGGTCCAAATGATGTACTGTCAGGCCAATCAGAAGGAAGATACACCTAGGTTCAAAAAGTCCTATTAGCAATCACTCCCAGTCTTTTAGCACAAATGGAGGAAGGCCAGAGACTCCTTTATTTTGGTTTGAAGCTCTATTAATAAACTGTTATCTTGCTCAGAGAATTGCATCAGTTTGCCTTTTTGTTAAATTTTACTTGTGACCATTCATTAAAAATGTTCTTTTCTTCCTCCTTTGCATTTGGTTCATTCTTACATAAATATAACACAGAGTAGGTTCTTAATGTCTCCTGAACTGAATTGAACATTTTAGATTGTAACCTTTTAGAGAAGAAGATAGATATTGTAATCTCCCTGGGTTTCACTTTCTTTATCTATAAAATGTGAGTTCCACATGATGCTACAGCTTTTTATATCTACAATCTTATCATCCATCTCTGCATCTCTGGCACCTAGCACAATACCTTGGGCAAAGTAAGCACTTAATGACTATTTCTTAAATTCAATTTATGCAACAGGCATATTGTATATAAAAAATTTTTAAATTAATTTTAAGCAGCACTTCATAAAAGAATTTTACTTTGAACCTTTTTGTAATTTAAAAAAAACTGTTGACCAACTTTATACAGTCGTGTGTGTATGTGTGTGTGTGTGTGTGTGTGTGTTAATCGCTGGTTTTCTTAAATCAAGACACACACTTTGTCAGCAACACACTTTCCCCTGTGCAGATGGTTGGGTGTTGACAGATGGTAAACACAACCACATGAGCTCAGTGAATCCTATGTGCCCAAAATAAGAACTTAAGTACACTTGTGTTAAGAATGAGTAAATGAGAATGGGGAGAAGAAGAGAAAGATGCAATTGTGGGAATGAAGCTAGGACAAGTTCATGGAATCACAGATTTAGAGGTGCCAGCGACTGCGGAAGTCATCCAGTGCCAATCTACACCTTTTACAAATGAGAAAGCTGAGGGTGAAAGAAGCCAAGAGACTTCCCCAGAGTCAACCAGCTAGAAAACGTCAGACAAAATCCTAATCCAGGTCTTCCTGCTCCCAGTTCTCTCTGTACTCTATTATGCTGCTCCCCACCTGAGAAATGGTTCCATAAGAGTTGGTAGGGGGATGCTTCCCCGCTTTTTATGTGTTTTCTTCTTCCTTTAAAATATAAGCTTTGGGGTGGCCAGGTGGCGCGGTAAAAGTGCCGGCCCCAGAGTCAGGAGACCTGGGATTAGTTCAGGGCTCAGATACTTAACACCCACATGAAAATAACTGGCCGTGTAACCTTGAGCAAGTTACTTAACCCCAATTGCTTAGGGGCAGCCAGGTGGCACAGTGAGTAAGAGTGCCAGCCCCAGCAACGGGAGACCTGGGATCAGTTCCAGCCTCAGATACTAGGCACCCACACAAAAATAACTGGCCATGTAACCTTGAGCAAGTTACTTAACCCCGATTGCTTTAAAATATATATATACATACATAGATGTATATACATATATAAGCTCTGAAAGCAAGAGCTGTCTTCCTTTTTTAAAATATTTCATTTTTTCCAATTACATGTAAAGACAATTTTTAAGATTCATTTTTATATAAAATTTTAAGCTCCAAATTTTATCCCTTCCTTCCTCCCCTCCACCCTCCTTATGATAGTAAGCAATCTGATGTTATATATGTTCAATCATATAAAACATATACTGACATTAGTCATGTTGTGAAAGAACAGAGAAGGAAAAAAAAAAAACAAGAAAAAATTAAACAGTTAAAATAGTATGCTTCGATCCATATTCAGGTTCCAAAGTTCTTTCTCTGGATGTGGAGAGCATTTTCCATCATTAGTCTTGGATTATCATATTGCTGAGAAGAGCTAAGTCAATCATACTTGATCATGGTACAATGTTGCTGATGCTATACAATGTTTTACTGGTTCTGCTCACTTCACTTTGCATCAGTGCATGCAAGTCTTGCCAGATTTTTCTGAAATCCACCTGCTTTTCATTTCTTATAGTATAATAGTATTCCATTACATTTATATACCACAACTTAGCCATTCCCCAATTGATGGGCATCCCCTCAATTTCCAATCTTTTGCCACTATAAAAAGAGCTGTAAAAATATTTTTGTGAATATAGGTTCTTTTCCCTTTTTTTCTGGAAGAGGGAGGACAGGGCAATTGGGGTTAAGTGATTTGCCCAAGGTCACACAGCTAATATGTGTTAAGTGTCTGAGGCTGGATTTGAACTCAGGTCCTTCTGAATCCAGGGCCAGTGTTCTGTTCACTGTGCCATCTTGTCGCCCCTCTTTTCCCTTTTTTATGATCTCTTTGGAATATAGAATTAGTAGTGGTATTGCTGGATCAAAATGTATTCACGGTTTGATTGCCCTCTGGGCATGAACTGTCTTTCTTCTTGCTTCCATTCTGTAATTCTAGGGTTTAGCACAATGCCTGTAATACAATAAATGCATATTACATACTCATCAACTGACTGATTCTGGTTATCTAGTCAGGTTGTCTGCCTCTTCTAAGAAAAGAGGAAAATTACTATCGAGTGAAATTCAGCCAGGCTTCACAAACTGGGAACTGGCAGAACTGAGGAACCTATGAATGTCCATGCCAAGTATCAGACTATTAATCACTAGCTGTTTAAATGTATGACTTTTGTGTTCCTTTAAGAACTTAACCATTTGAGGTTAGATCCACAAACGTGTCTCATCATGCATTCTGTAGAGAATGGACCACCTTCAAAGAGATTGATTTGTGTTTATCTATGAACGACAAGAAGAAACCAGATTATTAGTCAGATTATAAAAGAAAGGTACCACTAATGAAATCTAGCCCGATATTATACTAGAAATGTTCTCATATGAGAATGTTATTAGCAGCCCTCATCTTTATTCTTTAAGAGACAGAGTGGCACAGGGAGTAGAGGATTGATCTTGAATTCAGGAAGGCCTTACTGCAAGTCTTGTTTCTGACACACAACAGCTGTGAAGAATGAGAAGTCATTTAACTTTTTGTTATGCCCAAGCAACTCTAAGACTACAAATTAGTAATTAATAACCAGCATAGGTTGAGTTTCCATGCTGTTAGTCCCATATACAAATGAAAGTACAGGTCCAGACGTCCATCAAAATTTTTAAAGTTCTTTGTACTTGACAGCTATAATCATAATTATGAGAATTACTATATAATTATTATAATATTTGTTATACATTATTGTGTTGTAATTTATCATATTATCTATATGAAATATCATATTACATTATTATTATTGTTTTAATTATGATTATGGCTATCATGTTTAACAAAAATTCTTGAGGGGTATATGAGACTTCAGTTTGGAAATTCTCAATCTTTTCATATCAGTAACTGGTCTCTAATGTATATGTGTGTGTACATACATATTATATGCAATATCTGTACTTTTACATGTAGATATATACTATGTATAAATATAGGCAATGTTTCTATATACCGTATAATTATTATTATTTTCAGAATTGTAAGCAATCTAATATTTATATAATATAACATTAAAAAATTATGACAAGCTTTCTTCAAAACAACCCTACAAGGAAAATAGAACAAATCCTATCACCATGTTACAGATATGGAAACTGAGATGCAGAGTCACATGGCTAAGAGGCATCAGAGTCAGGATTCAAACCTAAGTTATCCAGGGCAGTGAACTTAGGATATTTTTGTACTTCTGTTATTTTTGTCTTTAATCTGGCTCCAACTAACTCTTCCAGTCTTGTTTCCCATGACTCCTCTCATGCACTATCAAGCTACATACTCACTATTCCCTAATTTCATCCTGTCCTTTCCCACCTCCATGTTGCTGTTCAGTTGTTACAATCATGTTTGACTCTTTATGAACCCCATATGGGGTTTTCTTGGCAAAGATCCTAGAGTGGTTAGCCATTTCCTTCTCCAGATCATTTTATAAATGAGCAAACTGTGACAAACAGGGTTAAGTGACTTGTCCAAGGTCATGTTGCTAATAAGTATCTGAAGCTGGATTTTAACTCAGGTCTTCCTGACTCCAAGCCTGGCACTCTATCCACTGTGCCACTTAGCTGCCCCAAATGTCATCTTTCCTGACTGCAAGAGACTCCTCCTATGTATATTCTTACTGAAGTTATTTTTTTTTTCTTTATGGGTCAACTCACATGCTGCTTCTTTCATGAAATGTTTCCTGATCTCCTCCAAATATTCTGACTCTAGGTGTTCTATCCCTACTGCAAAATTCTCAGATCACTCTGACCTCCATGATGCATTTAATAGATACTGAATTTATTACAACTCCTGGCATTGTTGAACTTAAAGCTAGAAGAGGCCTTAGAAATTATCTAGTCCAAGGGTTTTTAACCTTTTTTGTGTGTCATGGGCTTTTCTGGTTGTCTAGTAAAAACTCCGAACCCCTTCTCTGAATAATGATTTTAAATGCATAAAATAAAATCCATAAGATTACAAAAGAAATTGACTATATTGAAATACAGAATATAGTAATCTAAATATTCAAGAACAAGTTCATAGATGCCAAGTTGAGAACCCCAAGTCTAGTCTAACTCCCTTATTTTTAAAGATAATTAAACTAGAAATCAGACTAGTTCCATGACTTGCCTAAGGTCATTGTTATGGGAATGTAAATTTTTAAGATCTTCCCTGCCCCTAGCTTAAGTGCACCTGGAGCCTGTGGTGGGAGGCTTGTTTTTCAGGAGATACTTTGTGATTGGGCAGTGGGTCAAGAGGGTTGTTACATTCTCTGACCCAGGAGAAGGCTATATAATCCCTGATGTGAGGCTTTGTTTGGGGGCTCACTTTGAGAAGTTTTGTGTGATTTGACCAGATGAGACTCTGGGCAGCCATCAACCTCCCTCCCCCCGCCCCTTGAAAAACCCAGATATTGATGCTTCCCTCCCTGGTAACTGACTAGGTATGGATGTAATGGTTGGACAGTTGGAGGCCTGTCTGCTGAAATGTTTCTGTCTTGTAACTTCTACTTGTAACCTGTCTGTATACTCTGAAGTTCTAGATACTGACTTTTTTCCCCTGAACTAGGTAAATGATATGTTTGATTGATTAAAATAAGAATGTTAACCCATTTTGAGCTCCTCCTTTAGAAAAGCAGATCTAAGAACCTGTGTTGGCAGCCACCCTGGGTATGCTAGGATGCTTGCTGCGACAGTCATACACAAAGTACACCACAGAGGTAGAATTAAAACCCTGGTCCACAAGTTTCAAATCAAGTGTTCTTTGTATTTGCTCCACTACTAAATTCCCTTAAGTGCAAAGATTGTATTATTTTTCATCCCTGCATAGAGATGACTATTATTCATTCTTTGTGGTTCTTTTTTTTTTTGAGAGACAGGAGAGTATAGCATAAAGAGGAAGGTCCTTATATGATTTTCAGATACTTCTCTAAGGAGAAATGTTAGCAATGTATATGTGGATATAAACACACATACATACATATGTATACATATGCATATACAGGTGTGTTCTGTTAGTGCATGTGTGTTTTAAAACTGTTTCTGGTTCTGGCCCCCCTAACAATCCTCAACACACACACACACACACACACACTTCTAGTCAGTATAATAAGTAATTTTATAAGTAGCCACTATAAAACAGCAATAGTAAGAAGACTGCAAAGGGGAACTTAGAAGTCACATACAAACAATCCCAAAAGAGTAAAATTTACAAATTTTATCATATATTAACCAAAAATCACCTCCTGGTAATATGCTCTGAATCAGAGGAAGACATTTAGGCTTTGCTGTAAGGGCCTTTTGGTTCTATGATAGGTAAATCGCATCCAAGTTCCAGACGTCCACAGTTAGACTGAGAGAAATTCTATTAATATCCAATTACCATTGGGGAGATGCAGAATATTTTCCCTTCCTACTCCCTCATTCTCTACAAGGTCAAATCAGCCCCTGAAGAATATGGCTGATAATGAGATTGGATTTAACATTCTCCTCAATCTTGTTCAGACCCCACCCAACTGGGGAAGATTAGTTCCAATTAAAGAGTAAAAGAATTTAGGTGAATTCTGGAACATTGTATTCTATTCAGTTGGGGGGGGCGGGGCTAAAAGTTAGAAAGAGGGGGAAAGATCCTTTGTCTAGATTGTCCACGTTGGGGGTGGTCTGGGCAGAGATAAGAATGGCATAATCAAAGCTACTCCCCAAGCTCCACATTAGAATAGATCCACCTCTCATTTATAATATTCATTCTTCTCATTGTCAACCAATCAGAGTTGCCTGTTGCCTATCAGGAACACCCACTTTTCCAAGGGCATATAAGTATCAAGAGGTCACCATGATTTGGTTTATAAGAGACAGCCAAATGGCCATCCTTTCATTAACTATTAACTAGCCATAATTAATAAAATGATTACCCAGAAATTATCTCTCAAAATTTTTATACATTATACCAAAAGAATATCAAATGTTACTGATAATTCTCACATGACATGGACATGTTAACTTTACAAAGTTATACCAACAACTCTGAGATAATTTTGATATGTTAATGAACTAACACCATGGTGGAATGGATAAAAGTTGTTCTGTTCATGGGGCGGCCAGGTGGCACGGTGAGTAAGAGCGCCAGCCCTGGCGTCAGGAGACCCAGGATCAGTTCTGGCCTCAGATACCTGGCACCCACACAAAAAATAACTGGCTGGGTAACCTTCAGCAAGTTACTTAACTCCAATTGCTTTAAAAAAAAAAAAGAAAAGTTAGTCTGTTCCACCCCCTAAAAACTTTAAAAAATGAGATTCAATGCCCCCAAGCACTCTCCATTCCATCTGGGTCCATGCTGCTACATGGTCCCAACTCTAATCCATAGTTATGTAAGTGACTAGGCTTCACCCCCCTCCCTTCCCCATTGCTGACTACCTGCCTTCACCGTCCTATCCCCTGTCCCCAAACCACATGCCTCTTTTTATTGCTTGTCTCTATATTTTTTTTGCTTTTTTGCCCCTATACCCTTTGTGTTTTATTAAAATATGACTGCTGTCTCACTTCCCACTGCCTTCATAGTCTTTCCCAGCAAGTACCCAAAGAACCAGGTATGTCTGCCCCTATTTCATAATTTCATAAATTATCAAATCTATATATTCTATGTGTATGTTTGTGTGTGTGTGCACACGCACACGCACGCAAAGACCCAAAGTGAGGAGCAAGATGGCCTTTTAAACATAGGTGTGTCTTCCTTCTCATTGCCCTGACATTGCTACTTGGACCTACCATAGCAAAGGCAGGGCAGTCTGGATTGGTGAAAATTTTAATGAGGGGGTGGGTTACTAGTTCTCAACTCTCCCCTATTAATTAAGGGGGGGGGGGGGCTGGGGGGCACAGTTATAGAAGAATGACTAATCCTCTGGTGAAAGGCCTAGTTTGCAGCTAGGAAAGATGGGCTGGTCTTCAGATGTGACTGATTATGTCCCTTGGGACACTTAAGGAATTCTAGTTGCTTTATGAGACCCAGCTGCCTCCAGCAATCTTGAATGGAAAAACAAAAGCTATCTTAATCAAGTTCTCCCCAATTTGGTCTCCCCCACTTAGATAAGCTCACCCCTAACTTTGATGAAGAAAAAGGAAGTAGAAATTCCCTGCCCTTCAGAAGTATGGCATAAAAAATAAAAAAGATGAATCACAGAGTAATATTGGTTATAAATAATACCGCACAATAGTATTTTTCCTCAGTGTATATATATATATATATGTCCTATATATTATATATAGTATATATATGTCCTATTAGTATGTATGTATATATTATATGTGTGTATATGCATCTACATATATATCCTGTTCATGTATGTATATGTGTGTGTGTGTGTGTGTGTGTACACCCAGAGACACACACTAACAGGACACCCTTAAGGATATACTACTTGGAATATAAAATAAAATTCTTTCTAAGGCCTCTACAACTTTGATCCTGTAACTTGATGTTCACAAACTATACTGCAACTGTACATTTTCTACAACAGTTATTTCAAATGTTCCCAAACACATCTGCAACACAGCTGAGGGTCCTCAAGGAAGAACTGCCTCTGGCTAAAAACCTAGCTGTTTAGAGTCAGAAAAGAACTGATGGAGAACTGGGAAATAAGGGATAGAGGCAATGTCAAAACTGAGGATCCTTGAAAAGATTACACATGTGATTTGCCACATTTTTTCTTTTCCTAGGAAGCACATTAAGAGCAAGTCTGAATATCTAGTCAAGAACCTGACTCCAACAAAGCACCAACTCACTCTGGCTGAGCAAGACTTAATCAGCTGTGACGCTGATGAATGGCAAACTTTTTAGGCATTCCCTTTTGGCTGGGTAGCTAAGGAATGAACTGATGATGAAATGTAGGAGTAGTTGAATATATTCAATCTGGCATTCTCTATTTCTTCCAATCCTGGCCTCTCAAACAAGTAACAACTTTGCTTGACTTGATAACCTCCCTTGTGTAGTGACAAATTAAAAGGGTGGCATCTGACACAGACAAGCTGGGTTGACAACAATCTGACTAAAATATCAATATGGGGGCTCGTGCATTCAAGAAATCACACCAGAGCACCACTTTCAAGGTTTATGAAGTAGTGGAGACAAGACTACCATCTAGGCTGGAGGTTGGTCAAGTCAACAAATGAACACGCACCTATTAAGCACTTACCATGTACCAAGTACTAGGATAAAAAAAATGCAAAAGCGGTTCTTAGTTTTGTGAAGCTCATGTCATGATGGAGGGAGGTGACATGCAAATAACTATGTATATTCAAGATGGATACAGAGTATGTTAGAGATGTCAGTAAGAAGGTACTAGAGCACTGAAGGAGACCAGGAAAGGTTTTTTACAAGACTAGTTTTCCAAATATTCCCTTCTTGTAAATGAGGAAACTGAGGGTGAAGGATATTGCCCCAGGCCACAAATCTTGTGAGCAGGGACAGAATCTCAAGTTTGTTCTCCTGACTATGACTCCAGGTGCTTCCCACTCCACAGACTGTTGCAGGCATCTATTGATTAAGAACCTACTAAAGGCAGTGTTTATGCCTTTCCTTATGCACTTGGGAATTATGTTCAAGTAGTTATCTGTTTTATTCTCAATACTTCTCACAATCTGTAAACTCCATGGATGAGGTAACCATTTAAACAAAATTCTGCACCTCTCTCAGTATCTATCATGGCACCAAGAACACAATAAGAACATAATAAACATTTGATGGATTTGCTGAACTATTCAATGTTAAAGTCAGCAAAACAGAGGCCAGAAAAGGAATGTGACTTCCCCACAATCCTGTAGCTGCTTGAATGAACTAAGAAGGAGCAGGCCTATATTTGTATTCTGCTTCTACCACTATCCAGTTTTGCAACCTTGAATAAATCACTTTACCCTCTTTGGGTTCTCAGTTTCTTCATTTGTAAAATGAAGGAGGGACAACTAGGTGGCAAAGTGGATGGAGGGTTGGGCCTAGAGTCAGGAAGACTCATCTTCCTGGGTTCAAATATGGCCTCACATTTACTGTTTGACCCTGCTCAAGTCACTTAACCCTATTTGCCTCAGTTGCTCATCTGTAAAATGAGCTGGAGAAGAAGATAGTAAACACTCTGATATCTCTGCCAAGAAAACCCCAAATGGGGTCATGAAGAGCCAACAACAAAATGAAGGAAGTTTCATTTGGACTAAATGATTTCTATAGCCCTGACCAGTTCTAAAATTCTATGATTCAAGATCTATAAAATTCTCTAACCTTTAACAGGTTGCTGTGTTACAGAAAAAAATCATCACAAACTAGAAATATTTCACTGTGAATGTTGTTTATATAGTATCCAAATAAAAAATAATAGAGACAAACCTCAAGTCTCTCTGTATGAAAGCAACATATGTTGAAGCATTCCTCTGAGAGTCAGAATGTACCTAATGCCTGAGCATCTTAATTTAGTGCATGGCAAAGCAACTTCAATGATTTACTATAGCAAGAGACTGTTGAGCAAACTGAATGGGTGCGAGAGCCAGTGATGTTTTGGGAAAGTGATAGGAATTTAACACACAACTTAGGATGGGTATATTCTACAAATCTGGACTCCTTTAAGAGGGGATTTTGGGGACTTTAATACATTATTCATAGGATCACAGGAACAGCAATAGAAATCACCTTAGAAAACACCCTCATATAAACATGCATGGATCTATTTACATCACTCCCTTCTCTGTTCCAAAATGATGCCATCTATCAAGTGAAGCTAAGTTCCTTTGCCTATCATTCAAGGAGTTCCACAATCCAGCACCAACCTAATTTTCAAGCCTTATCTCATACTCTCCACCTCCATTTACTTCACATTCTAGCCAAACAGGACAACAAGTACATGTCCCCATTCTTCCTGATCTCCATGTCTTTGCTTGTTTTGCTCCCTAGACCTGGAATGTTCTCTCCTATTCACTCCTATCTGCTTGTTAAGTCTTCCTTTCTATAAAAAGCCAGCTTATGTGCCTACTTCTCCATGGAGCCTTTCCTATCTAACTATTCCTGGACCAAGTACTAAAGATCAGACCTGTTATGCTGAGCGCCAGGGAAAACAGTCAGGAATACTGAGCGCTGAAAAAAAGGCAAATCTAGGCTTGATATTAAGAAAAATTGTTGAACATCGAGAGCCATCGTAAAGTGGAATAGGCTGGGGACACAGGTTTGCCATGAATGGAGTCTTCAAGAAAAGGCTGGATGATCACTTTGACAAGTTGCAAGTGGATTCTGGTTCAGTCATGGATTGGATTAGATGTCCTGTAAGCTGGAAGGGATTATTTCTTCATCATATTTCTTACAATATGTTGTCTATAATCTTCTTTTGCCCTCATCACATTCTGTTTTGTACTGACTTTTTGCATAATTCTTGTATCCCACCTACTAGTCCCTGTTATCAAGGCAGGGACTGTGGGGTTTTTTTTGCTTCATCTTTATATATTCAGCATATAGCACAGTGTTTTAAATGTATTCTTAATAAAATAGGTGCTGAATTGAACATACAATGTCAGAGCTGGAAGGGAACAAAACATATTAGATTTGGTAAAGACTTTGTAGATAACCTAGACCAAAACCGTCACATTTTCTAGAAGAGGAAAGAGAGTCTTAGAAAGGGGAAGTCACTTGTGGAGGTCATATATCCAGCTCAAGAAAATAGCCAAGTAGGGGTGGCTAGGTGGCACAGTGAATAGAGCACCAGCTCTGGAGTCAGGAGGACCTGAGTTCAAATCCAGCCTCAGACACTTAACACTTACTAGCCGTGTGACTCTGGACAAATCACTTAACCCCAAATGCCCTACTTTTCCCCCTCCAAAAAGCAAAAAAAAAAAAAAGCTGAGTTAGAATAAGAACCCAATTCACCTAACTTCCAGTCTAATTCCTTCCCAAAATCACTTAGTTTCTTCATGTCTCAGTTCCTATAATGACCATTGCAGTAGATTAAAATGAGGCTTACATGAGACTACGTATTAAAGTGTTTTGTGAAGTGCAACATAAATGTCAGCAATTATTATATTAATAAATTGAGGAGTTGGGAGCCAGCCTACCTCTAAATCTATGATCTTAATTTTTAATGGGATTTCATAACCATTACTCTTTAATTTTGTTGTGTGAAACTATGAAAGGAAACATACTGATTTTAACACCTATGTCTGCTACACCACTTAATTCTGACATGTTTAGGGTTTTAAACCAAAATGCAATAACTACATTTAAGAAAGAAGAGAAGATTACAATCTATCACCCTGATAGCATAATAAGTAAATAGTATACTTTCCTCATTTGATTATGATCTTGTCTCAGTCATCTGGAAGGGTGAGAAAATCAATATCAACATCTCTGCCTGAGCCTGGGGAAAAGCTACAGGTGAATCAGTCAACCACATTTCAGTAGTCTCTTACCATGAAGAGCAGAAACATCTCTCCCCACACAGGCACCAGGATCCAGGCTTAGATCAGAGCCTCCATGCCTTCTTATGCTGCCCATCAAGAACAGAACCCAATGTAGGACAAAACTGTTTGTTTACTAGGAAGGGTGAGACAATCTACCAACCTATGACAAGCAAACTCTCCTCCTGCCTAAAAATTCCTTCTTCTGATACTATTTCCTACTCCCTTAACCCCATCTCCTTTAGCCCTACCCCCCCCTTTGTCTGGGGGAATGGGGGGCCTTCCCCTTACATTACAGGGTACAAATTGCTCTTCATTTTGCTCACTCGTTCCATCTTCTTGCAATTATGAAAACCGGGCCCCCAGTCCTATCTTATACCCCTAGACATACTCTCTCCAGTATGAAATACACTTTCTCTCATGCCTCCAGATAAGATACACTAGACCATGAGAAAGAAAAGGTATACCCTCCAAATTCTTAGATGTCACTTATAGACCCTTTCCAAATGCCAATATCACTTACCAACCTCTGCTCCTTTGTTCTATGTCATACCACCCAGATCCTGTTTGATATTATACACCAGCCTGTCCAGGTCATCTACCACCATTCCCAAAGGAGTCCATCACCTGGCTCACAGCCTTCCTCCCTACCCTATTCTACACACATGCTAACGGTTTCAAATCCAGATCTCCTAACATCTATTAGTTGTGTGACTAAGTATCAATTTAATTATCTACATAAAAAGTATAATATACTTATTCCACAGATTTACAAAACTTGAAATGCTACAGAACTAGGGACTACAATCATCAGTCATATCACACAAACTTTAGATCAATACTTTCAATCTAACAAAATTAGACTCCCTTTCTGCACATCTTGTAGCATTAGGCATAAGCATGGCAGAGGGAAAAAGAGTTAAAAGGTGCTTACACTGTGCTGGAAAAGAACTAAAATACCAGATATGAGAAAGAATAAAGTGAATTTTCTCCCATGGAGTTCTAGAAAATAATTTTAGAGTCAAACCAAAAACTAAAATGCTCTCCCTAGAATTTTCTGTACTTTATTTGTGACTTTCAAAAGGATAATTAACTTCATTTTCCGTATCAACAAAGTCTTTAGAGTATCACTTACCAAATATGCTCTTCAGAAATTATGAAGTTTGAAGATTGTTTTGTCCATAGATGAAAGCATAACAATCATCCTTCTACCCATATGAATAGGGAACTGCAACCCAGAGAAGCAAGGGCACCGGGCTTGGGACTTGGGAAACTGGTTTTCTGGTCCTAATTCTACAGGACCCTGCTGTGTCTGAACTACCTCTGTAAATGGAGAGGCTAGGCTATTTAGAGATCCCTTCTACTGGACTATAAAATCCATGAGAACAGGGCAGACATCTAAATTTGGAGCTCTTTCAGTGTTCTAGAACAATACTCTGCATGTATTAGGGAGTAAGTTGTCCTATCTAGTGAAAGAGAACTGGATTTAGAGTCAAGCAATCTAGAACTCTAATCCTGTTCCAACACTTACTGAGTTTGTGAAACACCTCAGTTTCTTCGTGTAAGATAGTGGAAGGGTAGAAGGTGAGATGATCCCTAATATCCTCTGTAGTTTTATATTCTATAATCTAATGACATAAAGCAATACATAAATTATAAGAGTAGTAATAGTACAAGAAAAGGAGAGATCTGACACCATCCTCACCTTTACAGCTTTTATCTCCTGGCTCTATCACTTCCTACAAGTATGACCATAGGTGAGCAACAACCCTGAAGGGTCTCACTTCCTTATCTATAAAATATAGCAGATATACTATGGGAGTTGGGCAGCCAGGTGATACAGCAGATAGAGCACTGGGCTTGGAACCAGAAAGACTCATCTTCATGAGTTCAAATCCAGCATCAGATGTTTATGAACTGTGTGATCCTAGGCAAGTCACTTAACCCTGCTTGAGTCAGGTTCCTTATCTATAAAAAGAGTTGGAAAAGGAAATGGCAAACTCCTCCAACATCTCTGCCAAGAAAACCCCAAACAGAGTCACTAAGAGTCAGACACAACTGAAAATGACCAAACAACAGTAACAACAATTGGAATGATCTCTATGGCTTCTTCCAGCTCTAGATCTATGATCTAAGATCTTAACACTTTCTAATACTATTCCATACCCCAGCCCGAGGAGGCTAGCAGCCATTATTTACATACATCCTTGATGCCTTTTGTTTACACTGTTCCCTATGCCTGGAACACAAGCTCTAGCAATGTTAAATTACTAGCCATCCTTTAAAACCAACTCAGCTAGAGAAAACTAGGTGGCACAATAGATAGAGTGTCCAGTATGGAGTCATGAAGACCTGAGTTCAAATTCAGCTTTAAAAACTTGCTAGCTGTGTGATCTAAGACAGACTTAACTTGTCTTTTTCAGTTTCCTCATCTGTAAAATGGGGATAATAATGGCACCTACCTCCTAGAGTTGTTGTGAGAATCAAACGAAATACCTAATAAATAATTGTTTCCTTCTTTCTTTCTTTCCTTCCTTCTTCTAAGAAGCTTTCCCTAGTCTCCTTCATTGTTAATGATCTTTCTCTGCTGACACCCCATGCACCTCTTTACTTATATATTCCTCTATCTCATATTTGCTTATATATAAAATACCTACTGTCATTATAAGCTCCATGAGGAAAGGAAGTCTATTTTATCTAAACTGGGCATCTCCCTCAGTGTTTAGCACAGTACTCTAGATAAAGTTGGCACTTAACAATTGTTTGTGGCACAGCATTAATGAAGTAATCCAAAGCTATCCTTCACAGATAGATAAGAAAGGACTCACTGGCAGGTCAGTACCCATACATCCTGAATATAAATGATGATTCACAACTAGAGCAGCTTAGTTCATTTACCCTACGGTATGAATAGTAAACTCTTGAGGAAATCATAAAGTTGGTTTAATTCCTTAAGTGGGAATGTTGGATCATCAGGAAATACATCAGTATGCTTGAGCTCAAAAATGGAATTACCTCTCCCAGAAGGTAGTAAGCTCCCCTCTAAGGTCCTCCATCTCTAAAGATTTTCAAGAGGAAAGATGAAAAACCACAATTAGGGATTAGAAAAAAGAATTTCCAGCTCTGGGTGGGGGCTGAATGAGATTACCTCTATAATTCTATTTTTAACTGAAATGCTTCCTAATATATCAGTGAAATGTTTGTTATTTTTATAAGCATTTTTCCCCTGCTCCCTTGGTATCCTTGTCATCACAAGGGTGAGGAGAAAACCAGGTAAGTAACAGGTTGGAATTTCTGTGGTGTATGAAGGAAGGAAATGGACAAGAGTCACACAAGATGGGTAAGTATGGATGAGTTGTGATGTGTACTTTTGAAAGAAATGCCTACCATAGTGAGACCTACAGATTCACTAGAATTTTGAAGTAAGAGAAATACTTTTTTTTCCGGAATCACAAAAGAAATGCCTAAGCACAACTTGGACATTATAAACATAAAAGATACTTTTAAAATGCTTGTTGTATGTTTTATTGTTCAGAAAAACTACAGCAGGAAATTATTTTTTTATCAGCACTCTTCTTACTATGAATAAAAAGTATACTTAAACATGCCAAAACCAACAATGATAATTCAATTTTTCTACATTTCTTTGTTATGTTTATTTTTTTTAATTAAATTCATTGTAATGATATTAGGTAAGCCCTTAAATTAAGTGCAAAACTTGAAAAATCTGTATAACACAACACAGTGTAGACCTATAAAAAAAATTTAAGAACAATAATATAAACAGATGTCACCACACTGAATTCAGCCTACAAATTAATGTGTTGAAAAGGAATCAAAACAGAGGTCTCGAGAAAGAAATCAAAACCATGAACAGGATGAAATATAAATCACTCCCATCATCCCCTCTGCTACAGGAGTTATCGCAAACATGCATTCAGTGAGTCTACAGAAGATAAGCCTACATCCTAGCACTACTGAATTTTAAAAATTATTTCATCCATATGCATAATAATAGTTCACTGTACATAAAAGAATAACAGAAGAGCAACTTGTCTTAGGATTTGTTTCTGTGTGGACTTCATCAGAAAAAAAAAGATAAGAACAAGATTAATAATCTATCACTGGTCATCAGGCTTGAATCTGGGGGACCCACTGAACTAATGAAGAAAATACCTATAAATACTTTGATCTTCTTCTGGCCAAATACATCAAGCATAAAACTATCATAGGAAAGGCTAAGGCTGATTATGTTAAGAGACTATTATCCTGAAATCAAAGTTAAATGAGAACACGTTTAAAGCAATTAACACCTACAAAATACCAGCCTAAATGTATACATTCAGAACTATAAAATGAACACAACAAATTTGGAAAGTATGATAACAAAAACCCATTCAGTTTCAATGAAAAACAAGACCCTTGACCCTAAGGCAGCTAAAGAAAGATTAACACATTCGTGCCAGAAAAGTGGGAAAATCAGTAGACATTCTTGGTTTGTGCACACACAAGTTTAAACCTTCAGAAATTCTTCTGAAATATGCAGACATCACTTCACCATACAAGAGCAAAAGCAAATAACAGGTACATTGGGTTTTCTGCATTGCAACTAAATGTGACTTATCTATAGGTGAACCCTATCAAATTATTAAGATTCAAGAACAGAATCAAAAAGTCCTACAGGGGTTAAATCTTCATGAGCTCCACCAATAACAACATTTTAACAAAAACATACCAAACAAATGACTGAGTTGTACAGATTTATTTGTGGAAATGGTATGATGCCAACTCAGGATCAGGAGACTGTCATCAGAAATTACAGAAAGGTCATCCTTAAGGAATTCAGACTTGAGCATCAATGTGGACTGTGCAAAGAATTGGTAAGACTGTAGAACACACCATTGCAACTTGTAAAAATTTAGCAACTCCCAAATAACTAATAAAACATAATCTGGAAGTTAGAATTGTTCATCAGAAGCTCACTATCTTTCATGGCGAAACAGACAACAAATATCCATATACAAACACTGACCTCAAAATATCATGGAGAATTCAATCAATAAACTTTACTGGAATCATACCATTATCACAGATCAAATTGTTGCCACAGTCCCCTAAGCATAACACTGACACATGAAAACTTAAGAACAACAATTTAATAGCCATAACCATACCAAATATTCATAATCTCCAGTATACATGGAATGGAAAGCTTTCAAAATATAAATATCTAGTAGAAGAGATCAAAATTATATGGGAATAGGATTAGGGATATTGTCATAGCTACAGCCCTTTCTGTTACTAGTATTGTGCCAAGGATGCCTTCAATGAACCCACAAAGGATAAGACTGTATTCTAATATTATATTTAACTACAAAAAGTAAATATTTAATCCACTTATGCTATAGTCTATCTGGAGTGTGTGTCTATACTGCCTACTAGATGAAGCATTTGCTATCAGCTGTGCAGCTCTGCTTCAAAGTAACACGGTTGATGGAGGATAAGAGTGGGAGAAGAGAAAGAAACCCTCTCTTCTTCCCCAAAAACAACTTATCAAGGGCCCAGATCTTTCTCCACTTCTGGTGACTTGGCATCTTCTCTCATTCAGGAACTGTTGAACATCATCCAGAACTTAGCTATTTAAAGCCCCCAGGGAGAATGACTAATTTGTCTGCTTAAATAATCAAGTTATTCCCTTCTTGACTCAGGGAGATATTCATACTTCATTCATAAAGGGATCACAGGGTATCACACCTTGTGAATACATTAAAACCTCATCCTGTATTCTATATCAACTTAGCTTGGGAATTGGGGAAGGGGTAGTAATAGTCACATCTTCCTTGTACTCTGCACAGAGGCCACCACCACCCCCCCCCTCCCCCTCCCCCCCCCCCCCCGGCCACCCCCGTTAAATATTTGCTGCTCCAAACAAATCCACCACAGTGGGGTTTTTAGGTAGGTTTGTGGCTTTGTTTGGTTTTGGTTTTTTGTGGAGTTTTTTTTCTGTTTTTTCAGCAAAGTCCAGGGAGCACTGTACACAATTTGGAAACATATTCTTCCACAAGGATACAGGTCTGCTGTGGCTGGGTGGGTCTGGGCATTACGATAATGTCCAAATTAATTATTATAAAACTTCAATAAGAAAACATCATTTATAAAATTTTCATAAATTAATGCTTCTGTAGTGTTTGCAAAGCCTTCTCCAAACCAAAGATAATTTTGTAAAGAAAAAGGAAAAGAAAATCAGCTTCCCATATCAGAAGGAAAGCTTAGTCCTGTAGTGGATGAAAGATAAAATGACTGAGGAAAACAAAGGATCAATCTTCTGAATACACTGATGTATTAAGCAATGCATGCCAATTGGCCCACAAACTGGAACCAGATGTCCTAAGCTAAGGCCTGGACTTCAAATACAGGGGGAAAAAGACTTATCCATTTAAAAAAATTAACCAAATAAGGTCAATTAAAAGGAAACAATACAACATTGGGTACTTCTAATCGAATGAAACATTAAGGACTTCCCAAGTTGGGAGGAGAATGAACAGGTGCAATTACCTGGATTCAGAAAAAGAGGTATCCCACTCCCCTCAAGTGTCTGTAAACAATCAAAAAAACATTGAGACAATAACTGATCTGATCAGTATAGGCAGTTTTCTGAGAAGGTTGCTTGAGATGTACAACTGTGAGAAAACTCCTTGCTTTAGTCTTTGGATCTGACTGAGTTTCTGATCAGAATAACCTAGGTCCTTAGTTAAGAGTCCCTAAGCAGCAAGCAGAGGTAGTCCAGTTTCTAAACTACACAGGGCTAGGTTCAAACAATGCAATAAGGTTTTCTCCCAATTCCAATAATTGAATAAAACACTTCTCACAAGACAGAATTTGAATTAGACCCATAATTGAATAGAAATGGAACCGAGTTAGCTCCAGAATTGAGTCACAAAATAGTCAGTGTGGTTCACTCAATTCCCACAATTAACCATTGCTATCATAATCCTCTTAATTCCTTCAATTTCCTCAATTCATAAAGAACTACCAGAACAAATGAGGCTTTCTCTACAGGGATTAGGAACCTAAACCACTTTGTCTTGGTGCAGGTATAACAACACAGACCACTGGCAGGAGGGTGGGGTGGGTATTTTCCCACTCTTCCTCTCCCACTGAGGAGACACCTCTGTCCTGGGCTCAAGTAAAACCCAATGGCTACAACAAACCAACCTTGGACCCAGGGACTACAGCACTTACCCTCACATTACTCCCACAAAGGTACCTATCCTCTCTGTTTAACTATGGGGGGAGTATGTTAAAATTCCTCTGGGTCCCTGAAACACATAAGACATTCAAATTTTCTCCAAGGATCCCTACAACATATAGAAAATCCAACTAAAAGTTGGAACTCACCCCTCATTAGGGCAAGCAGGATAACTTTTTGTTTAAAAGGAAAATAAACCCAAGAGAAATTAGAAGGGAAAGAAAAATAGACAGACAGATAATGTCGTGTAAGTATACACACATACATACTATCCCAAAAGTTTTTAGGGACATTTTAAGCTGAAAGCGATGACAGAGAAGACGTACAAGAGAGAATAAGAGGAAGTGGAAACATTAGAGGGAGGGAGAGAGGAAGAGAAAGGAAGGAAGAGACAGAGAGAGACTGACAGAAACAGAATGAGAGAAAAGGAGAAAAAGAGGGAGAGAGGGGAAAAGGGACAGACAGACAGACAAAGACAAGGCAGAGATAGGGTCAGAGACTAAACAGACCTTGCAATCGTGACACCTAGGTTCTAATCTTGGCTGTGCTTTTTATTTTTACTGCCTTAGCCTGGACAAGTCACTAAATTTCTCTGAAATCATTAAAATGAAGATCACAATTGCAGACCCACCTACCTTGTAGGGTTCTTTAGATGATCAATGAAATAAGACAGGTCAAGATATATCCCAGTGTGCACACACAGGCCCTACTCTCGCTGCACTGCCAGATCTGCCTGATCACATAGCAGTGTTTGGCATTGTCTAATTGTCTAAATTGTCTCCAGCTGCATAAAAAGTATATTTTTTAATGTTCTTTTGACATAAAGGAATTCCTATAAATTAACTCATGATAAAATCTATAAGCTGCAAATAATATGGCAACAGTGTATTTTGCTATGCCTAGGTGAAGTACATAGGATACAGGCTGACAGAAATCACAAGAATTTGGATACTGTAGTCCAACCTTCCTCATTTTATAGAAGAGGAAACTAAGGCCTAAGGTTAGATGGTTTCCTTCTACAACCATTAATATTAAACACCTAAAAGAAAGAGCATTGTATTACATGCTGGGGAGGACACAAAGTTTAGATAAAATATAGCTTCCCTTCCTCACCACTCCTGGAGATTACAGGCAGCAGAAGGGCAAGGCACAAATAATTCTCACAAAGTATATCAGAGGGTTGTAAAATGAAGTATGTGATGAGGTGGGGAAAGGTGGAGTGTCATTTTAAATGAAGCGAAGAAGGGAAAGGGTTTAAAAGGATGAGGGGAGGTTCAATAAGCAAAGAGAAAAAAGGTGGATATTTCAGAAAAAGGTAACAACATTCATTAATGTCACAAAACTAGGAGATTGTAAAACTGGGACTCCAACGCAGATCTTCAGACCTTAAACCCAGTGCTCTTTCTATTACTATGCCACCCTGCATCTCACAAGCCCGCAGTGCCCATCACAATGCCACTTTTGTTACAACATCCTCAGGAGGTAGGGAATGCAGTTTATTAAAACCCTGAACCCTGGTTTTCCAGTTCTGAATCCAGGGCTCCTCCTATCACATAACATCAAATGTGTCCCACAAGAAAAGAATCAGCTTATGGTCAGCAGCACCATGATGGCTGCTGCCTGGCCTGCTGAGAAACAAAATCTCTGAGCAGCCCACCTTGGTGTGTGGTGAAGAGGAATCTTTTAGCAAAGGCTCTGGGCCAACAGAGAATCCAAGAGTCAGGACACATGCCACACCAACTTTGTAAACAGTAACTGGCACCAGAAACCAGGGAGGATGAAGGTAAGGGACAGAATATACACCAGAACATATTGTTGGTTGTGCATTTGACTGACAGAAATCACTGCCAATACCTTCATCTTTAAATAGGAAGGACAGTGATATGTATGAGTCATTTTTAAAACTTGTTCAGATTTCTGATAAGTTAATTGAACCATCCATCTCCTATGCCAGATGACAAGAACCATTGAGGGGCTTTCTCCAGAGTATATTACTGAGGAGTTTAATTATAGTTTTTATAGGTCAGACTATAAATTAGTATGGCAGGAATAACTGGAAGGAAGAGAATTATCTACTAGCATATCACTCAAGTATTCAGGGTGGCAGAAAGGGGGGGGGGACAAGAGGAGTACTACATCTTTATTTCATCATTTGTACAAACTGACCATGGAAAATTATCAGAGGATCCTGAAATTTTAAAATTGACATTTTCTCATAAAAAAGCATACTCTATGTACAGGTAGCTAGTACTGGTCACAGTAAAACAGACAGGTCACTTCTAAATTGGGTCACTCTCAACTGTCCATTTTTATGTCCTTCCAGAATTACATAATCTTAGCAGAGGTCATTCTCAACGATTAACTGAAGGGTGAGACATAACAGCAAATGATCATTCAGTCCAAAAGTAGATATATCCAGTGGCAGGGTACTCACTATCCCAAGGTAGCCCTTTTTTTGGACAGCTTTTATTATTGGAAAATTCTATATAATAAGTCAGATTTCTGTCATCTTATAACTTAGATACTAGTTCTGCCTCCAAAGAACTGAAGGCATCTCTCATGTTCCTTTTAAGTTTTCTCTTCTCAAGGATAAATCTCCACTTTTCTTTCAACCATTTCCTTTGAGGATAGTTTGGCCTCTGTCACCTGAATATTCTTCACAATGTCATTATAGCTCACAGAACTAAATACAAGACTTCATATGGGATGTGGCCAGAATGGTGCATGGTATAGCCCTTTATTATTAATGAGCACTGCATGCATTAAAGCCCCAGATCTTTTTCACATGACCCATCATTTAATCACATCTTACCTACCCTGTACTTGGATTATTGACTTTCTGAACTCATGTAAAGGCCAGTTCATTTATCCCTACTAAATTTCATCTTCCTCAACTAAAATCCTTCTTCCCCTTTGGCTCATCAAACATCAAGATGATCTAAGTTTTCAAAGGCTATGCCAGAATGGGAAAGTTCAGGCCAATCCTACCAAATCAGAAAGGCTTCAAATCTAGGCCTACCAAATATGGGGAGATGGTTGGGGTACAGTACCTAGGTACTTAGGTGCATACCCTAAGGTAAAGATTCTTCCCTATCACATTCTTTGCATTCTTTGTCCATTCTGGAATTCTTTTACTATTACTTTTACTGGAGTTTACAGGGTGAGAGGAAAATATGGAGCCATATCTACCACTTTATCTAAAAATGCAAGGTCCATATATACTTTTAAGAACACAGACTGGATAGAAGGTAGGTCAGAATTAGCTTCTATCTACACCCCAGTTAAAGGCAGGATTTACAAACTGATCCACAAGAAGACAGAATTGTTTATTTAACATTCAAGTTACAAAACAAAACAAAATGATCATTTTAATCTAATTTAAATATTTATTAAGTATCTTTTATGTGCAAGACACTATAGCAGATACAAAGTTAAACGAGATAGTGGTTTTGCATACCTATAATGCTTTATATCCTCATATGGAATCCCTAGCTTTCTTCTAAACTCAACTTAGGCAACACCTACTACAACAGAGATTCTTAACCTGTAGTTCATTTTATAAAATATTGATCACTGTATTTAAATATAATTTATTTCTTTTAAAGTATATTTATTTTTTTTGCCTTTTTTTTTTTGGAGGGCAATTGGGGTACTGCTAGTTTTTGTGTTAAGTGTCCGAGGCTGAATTTGAAATCAGGGCCTCCTGACTCCAGGGCCGGTGCTCTATTTACTGCACCACCTAGCCGCTCCAAGTATATTTATTTTTAAATTGCTTTGAAAGGCTATAAAATTATAGTCATTTACAGCTGGACCTATATGGAATTTTACAGGTCACCTAATCCAATTTCCTCTTTTAATGGATGAGAAATCAGAGGCCAAGAAAAGGGAAGTGACTTGCATGAGGTCATCCCAAACCTGTTTTCTGTACCTAAAAGAAGGCCCAAGGAATACACTGGGAGGAAAGGATATCTATTTACTATAAAAGAATTCTTAAATTCCCCTTAATAAGTAACAACACTTAAATGGCAAAATCAAGATTTGAACCCAAATTTCTCAACTCCAAATTTTTTTCATAACATCATGTTAGTCTCTTGTCCTCAATATTACAATGTAGCAGATTTAGAGACTTGATGATTAAATGTTGAGTCAGATTAATCTTTAATTAAATTTGACAAGAAACCATTTCTATCTGCACATATACCCAGGGTGCCAAATTAGTCAATTATCAACTTCAATAACTCAAATTAAATGAAAAAAAAAGCTAACTCTATACCCTAACAGAAGCCTTGTTATAACACAGACTTTGTTATAGGACAAGCTTACATCTTCAGCAACAAATACTCCAGGGCAGATGATAGAAATACTAAATCCCTTTGACAAGAGTTTACTGACATGTCAACAATGCTCTTAATATAAAACCACAGATCAATCAGGTTTATAATTTAAATTCTATTCTAAGGTAAGAGGATCATAGCAAAGTTCTAATGTATATAAGTTAAAGTTTTTAAAAAGTATATAGTTTGAATGTAGCTAATACATTTACCAATGTAAATGGAAACAATCATCTATACTATTATGAGATAAGACTACTAGTTGGTCTCAGTGTTTTTTCATGTGATCTCATCATAGTATGAATTAAAAAGTAGACATTCAAAATGACATCATTATATCTAACGTTCAAGGAAGCTAAGAGGACTTCCATCTGTTACAGGAGAATGCATATATTACTGTAGTTTAAAAAAAAAACCTGTTAATGTGAATTTGAAACAGTCCTGAACTTTTTGTGGCCCAGTCCCTCTGCTTAAAATCTTGCCTTCATTCTCAGTGGCCACTGGTTACCTGCCCTTATGAAATTGAGGAGGAAAGAGAAAGGTATCATCAGCATCCAAAGTATTCATTCAGTCATTATGAATGATCATGCTAATTAGCATGCTGGCATCATGCCAGATGTATCTGCTAATAGTTAAAGGAATAACAACCAAAGCAGCAGTCACTGCTTTTAGGTACCCATGAGATCTCAGCACATTAAACCAGACCATTAAGAAAGTGTCAGTGAAGCAATTTCTAACTTTCACTCAGAAATTCAGTGTCAAGTGTTAATTTATATCTGGTGCCCTGTTCAATCTGATTAATTAATCCTTCATTTACCTCAACACCTAAATCAATAAAGATATGTTCCTAAAATGGGTTGTTGTTGTTTTTTTAATAATCTAATAGAACTGGTAACTTCTGCCATTAACCTATATGACACACTGAAGATCAAGTGGAAAACACTAAAGCTTTGGCTGGAAAGTGAGCATCAATCACTAAACAACTTACTCATCAAAGTCAAGAAAATCAAAAGAAAACAAGCAACAAATGTCACAGTTATTTTCCTTTTTACCTCAACTATTCTACCTACAATAACAAAATACACATCTTAAAGTAGGCAGAAAGGATAATGAATGGAGCCTAAGGCAGGCCAAGAAATCTCTAAGTCGAAATAATTTTTATGTCAATAAAGAACATATAGTCTATTTTACTACCAATGGAATCTCCACTCTCATGACATTTTTTTCTCAAATAACCAAAAGAGTACACTTTGGAAAGGTGTAAATCTGTAGCTTTTATGGAAAAAAAAATCCACCAACTTAAAATTAATAAGTTGGACCTGAAATCTGGGTCTTCAATATTCTTCCTGCCCTTAATATCAGAAAGATCAAAGTTCGAAGGAAAAAATGTAAAACTTCCCTTCTACTGCTATTTATTGCAACTGAAGGCAAAAAGCATTTGTGTGAGGCATTGCTAAAAAAACATGCTTGAACTCATGTTTGTATACAGAAAATTAAAAATCCATTCATTTGCATTATGTTTATACTTCTGTCAACTGTAATCATTCCCTTATTTCAACTGAGACTTCTTTCCATTTCTCATCTGATAAAAATTTATAACAATGTCAATAAAACAAGCCAGGAAGCATTTTATTAAGTATCTCTTATGCACCAATCACTGTGCTAGTAACTTGGGATAAATGGAAATCAAATTGTCCTAGCCCTCAGGAGTTCACATTCTACTAGAAAAGACAACAAGGACATATGTAAATATATACAATATATTCAATAAACACAGAGGGGACAACAGCAGCTAGGGTACACAGCAAAGGTTTCACAGAGAACAGGTGGGGTTTTTGTTTGTTTGTTTTTTGCTTTTTGGAGGGGGGAAGGCAGGGCAATAGGGATTAAGTGACTTGCCCAAGGTCACAAGGCTAGTAAGTGTAAAGTGTCTGAAGCCAGATTTAAACTCAGGTCCTCCTGACTCCAGGGCCAGTGCTCTATTCACTGCACCACCTAGATGCCCCAACAGGTGTTTTTTTTTTTAACACCTTTTTGTTTCGTTTTATTTTTTTCATCATGGACCCCTTTGGCATCTGGTGAAGTCCAAAGAACTCTTCTTAGAATTATGTCTCTAAATACATAGAATATATAGGATTACGAGGAAAATAAATCATACAGGAATACAGTTATCGAAATATTTTATAAACCAAAGGTTAAGAACCCCTGATGTAGAAGGTGGTGTTTGAGTTGAGCTTTGAAGAAAATTAGGAATTCTAAGCAGTATAAGAGAAGACAAAAAGCATTCTGGGTCTGCAAAGGCACAAAGATAGGATATAGATCATCATGTGTGAGTAACAAAGGCCAGCCAATTTGATTATGCCTTAAAGTGTGAAGGAGAATAACATAAAATAAAGACAGAGAGGAAGGTGGGTTCCAGGTGGTGAAGGGTTTACATGCCAGTCTGTATTTGATCCTAGAAGTAAATTCACCCCTGGAATTTATTAAGCAGGGCATTAACCAGAATCCTCATGTTCTACCTGTCAGTAGATAGAGAGCTAAACCAAATGGTCCAAGGCAAGAAAATTGGAGATCAGTTATATAGGTGACTAGGTGGTACCACTAAAAAAAGTGATGGGGAAAAAAGGAAAAGATTTGAGGGAAATACCATAAGCTCATTTTGGGACACATTGGGTTTGAGGTCACAGGAGAAAACAGGTGGCAATGGATTGTAAATTTAACTTGCAGACATAAAGTGAGGAAAAAAGGTCCATTTCCATCTACCCATGGTTCCATACAATCTATTTCTGGGCATTTTTACATCAGGATTGTCAAGAAAGCAGGAAAAAAAGTAGAGAATACAAGAATGGTACAAAAAGGAGGTAGATGTATCATAGACTATTAGACTTTAGTTATCTTAGAATATGTGCTACAAGTTTATAAAATACTCCTTTTTTTAAACCTTGTGCATCCTAGATAACACAAAAATGAGTACTTGGTGAAAACCATCATCACATCCCTCTACCATGCTCCTCCTCTGGCAAAGACACATACAGATGCTGGAAGATCCTACTAAATGAGAAGATCAAAGGAATACCATGCTAGATAGGTCTACCTGGATGGCCCACTGGCATCTCGGAATCAACATGCACAAAACAAAACTCTTATTTTTTCTTTTAATGCACAGGCACACTACTTTGTTTTATCTTCAAAACAATCCTGTGAGGTGAATACATCAATATATCAAAGATCTATAATTTTGGTCAGTCTGGGTATTTCCTTCCACTGATGCAGACTGCAATCTCTCAATAGTTTAGTAGATGGTCCTTGAGAACTGCTGTGGTAGAAAAATTCATCACCTTGCAATGGGTGTGATGATGAGCCTCTCCAATGGAGCCAGGATGGTTCTTGGAACGACTGATAGACCATCAAGAACTTGGACTAAGTTGGTATAGACTCTGAGAAATCAAAATGACATCCATATCATGAGAAGATATAAGAATAGGACTTTTTAATAGTGAGGTAAAAAGGAAAGATAATATTAACCCCATTTAAAAAGAGAAAATAAAGGCTTAGAAAGAATAAAGGACTTTCCAAAAATAAGACAACAACAACAAAAAGAATAAAGGACTTTCCCAAGATCTGCTAGCTATAAGGAACTCAAACTAGGGCTTCTAGTTTCAAATGGTCTTTAATCACTACATTTTTACACATGGTGAAAGAACTAGAAATTCTCTCCAATCCTTCCACCTAATCACTGCTTAAATTCTAATACTGGAGCAATTGAAAATGTTAATTATAAAGTCATGTGTATAATATCATAAGGCATAACTGTAAAATACTTGTCTAGATTCAGACAACTTGGTTCAAGGTCCAACTCTACTTCTCACCAGCTGTGTAATAAGGAAATTATTTGTACACAGGTGAGAGAATACAAAACAGACTTAACTTATCAGACTCAATTCTTTCATCTACAAAATGGAAATAGTAACACTTGCACTATCAACCTCACAGTGTTGTTGTACAGAAAGCATTTTATCAACCTAAAATACTATGGAAATATGAGGTTACTATAGAATAAAAGTAATTCTAAATAATAAGACCACAATACAAAAATAACAATAGTCCAATTTCCTAAATGAAGAAAATGTATAAAGCCTATGAAGGATTAAACCACTCTGTCCAAAGTCAAGCTAGTTATTGTCAGGCTGGTGAGAAAAGAACTTTCTATACCTTCTGACTTCTGTCCTTTTCCAAAGAGATTCCAATAAAACCAACTACCATTAACCTTTAAGGACATTCCCATTGGTTCAACATTATTAAATGGTCCAAGTTCTTCTACTTTCAACCTAAGTACCTCTGAATCACTAATTAATATGACCTCACAGAGTCAACACAATGCTTTAACATTTCACATGAAAACAGATCTGACCTCTCTTCAACATAGACAAAAGAGAGTACTATGATTCTGGTTAATCTCTCTTCCCAAATGCAGAAATGAGGATGCACTATGGAAAAAGATATGCTTTATTATTATGCCATATGAAATCCACCTCCTTAGAGGGAAAAATTAGTTAAATAAGAAGAAGAAATGGTAAAGGAAAACATACTAGAGTTGAAGAAGCCCTGAGTTCAAAATGTAGCACTGCCACTGACTATCTGAATGGCCTTGGGCAAGTCATTTAACTTCCACGGGTCTTAATTTACTATTCTGTAAAGTAAGTGGTTAGCCTAGATCACCTCTCAAGTTCCTTCCAGCTCTAAATCTATAAACCTATATTCTAGAGGAGTATGATAAATCCTTATATACTAATGAACAGTAAGGTCACCAAATTTGATGACAAGTAAGGTCCCTTCCAACTCTGAAATTTTTTAAGAGGTTGTATTGAGAGAAACTGGGGTAATTAGAACATCGGTCTTGGAGAGAGAAGGGAAAGAAAGAAGGGGAGGTGGTTAGAAGAGAAAGAAAGCTACATTCAAGCCTGGTTTTAGCATTTATTAGCTTGTGAGATCTTAGGAAGTCACAACCTCTCCAATTCTCTGAAACATGGATAACAATACCTATCCTGTATATAATGTATATATAAACTCTATAACCATAAAAGACTAGAGAATGTAAGTTGTACTTATTAATTCCAGGATTCTCTGCTTTTAATAATATTTATTCCACATACATAATAAAAAAGGAAGAAAGGTGAGAGGAAAGGAAAAGACAAAGAGAAGGGAATAGAGATAGAGAAGAAAGAAGGGAGAAAAAGAAAAGCTGAGAGGAAAGGAAGAAAGAAAAGTAGAAAAAAAAATCATCATTTTGGAAGCATCTTTCTTTTCCCATAAACTGCCTGATTGAAAAATCTAATTTAATCAAGTCTAAGTAAGAACCGAGATGATGAAGCTCTTCAAACTTAAAAAAAAATTATGTGACTATAATGGAAAGAAATCTTACTAGGACAGCTTAATTCAAATTCAGATTTAGAATTTATTTATTTTCCCCTCCAGTACTTCTGGGAGATATCACGAAAACATGTTTTCAAGACCTAGGTGTGAAAAGAGCACCACACTAGGCACTGCACAGAGATAACACCAAGGAGCCAAGTGCGAATTCCTAAAAACTCCCATAAGGAAAGAAAGTGATTTGGGAAATACAGAAGGATCCACAGATGGCCACAGCTAAATAAAGAACCGGTTTTTCTCTTAGCACTCACTAAAGGAAACACTGGAATTGGGATTAGCAACTAAAAGGGACCTTAGAGGCAACAAAGTTCTGATGTTTTACAGATGAAGGAACTGAGCTTGCAGTCACATGACTGGTAAATATCTGAGGCAGAACATGAATTTCTATCCAATGGGTCACCTAGCTGCCTTACTACAAAGTATTCTAGTTAAACCATGTGCCAACTCTGAATGAAGTATCTATAAAATTAACTAATATTTTATCTGTAATATTAAATAAGCATGAAAAGATAAAACAGATCAAAGAAAGCTACCACACTGATTCAGGTCAATAATCAGATATTTTCTTTCTGCAAGTAACTAATCATTATTCATGGATAAATTAAGATGATTAAAACTACAGGGATCCCCTACTTGGAAGAACTAAAGAAGAGCAGCAAAAGACAGCAATAATAAACTCCAAGAGAAGCTACTGTAGGAGACAGTGTCAACAGCCTCTTGGGGGAAAAAAGACCCCAAATATTCATGATTGTGGGTGTCTAGGAATTTACCCAGAGATTATAAGCAGATGACAGTTGGTCAATAATGATGATGATGATGATGATGATGATGATAGCACTTACCATGTACCAGGAACTGTGCAAAGTACTTTACAAATATTATACAATCATATCTCATTTGATCCTCACAACAACCCTGAAAGGTTGGTGCTCTTGTTATCATTCCAATTTTCAAATGAGGAAACTGAGGTAAATAGAAGTTAAATGACTTGCCCAGGGTCACACAATTAGTGCTTAAGGCTGAATTTGAACTCAGGTCTTCTTAATTCCAGGCCCAGCACTCCACCCATTACACTACCTTGCTGTGTAATTTGGTGTCTATTTGTTAAGAAATTGTTGGGGGGAGGGGGGTGTAATGGTAATGGAAATTTGAAGATCTTCTCTGCCCCTTAATAAGCCTAAGGGAATTTGAAGACCTTCCCTGATTTGAAGATATACTCTGCCCTAATAGGCTGAATGTAATCACATGGAGCCTATGGTGGGAGGAGTTTGCTGAAGGGTGGAGCAGAGAGCCCACAGGAATGTAGGACTGAGAGTAGCTAGACTGGAGGGAGGAGAGGACACATCAGAGGGAGACAAGTTAGGCTTGTGAATAAAAGTTGGTTTGTGGGAAGGCTAAAGGATGCTGTGGCTCTCTGTGCTGTTATGGCTTATTAGCTTCTTTGCTACTATGATGTAATCAGCTTACTGGTTTGGGGATTTGGTTTTCTGGTGTCAGAATAAATGTTTTGCTTCTGTCTTCTAAGTGGAGAATCTGTTACATTTTGTGATTGAACCATATGCAGGCATATTTAAAGTGACCATTGGCACTGTGAATCAATATTGGTGCTATGGGGGCTAGAGGTGTCTATTTTGTTTTCCTCAGTCATTCAATAAAAATTTTGTTCTTTAATTTTATAAATGAGACCCTTGAAAAGGAAAGGAGAGAAGCTGTATCAGAATACAGAATGGTGTCAGGTAGTGATTTTCTGAGATTTTCTAAGTGGAGGTTACAGAGAAGCTAAAAATCCTCAAATATATAACATACCTTTAGTGTTGTGACAGTCAAAGGCAGAAGGGCTATTATAATGACTTTGATGCAGATGATTCCCAAATCCAGATCTCATACCTCAATCCCCACCCCACATCTCCACCAAAGTCCAGACACACATTTTCAACTGTCTGCTGGATATCTTCATGTAAATGTCCCAAGAGCACCTCAAACCAGACCTTTCCATTCCCTTTGCCCCAATATTTGCCACTTCTCCCAAGTTCTCTATTCCTACTAATGGCATAACTATCCTCCCAGTCACATAAGTTGAAAATGTCAAAACCATATTTAACTTCCCTCTTCCTCCTCTATTATTCAATTCATTATCTTGCCCTACTTTAGTTGGCCTCTGAGATATCTCCCAGAATTGTACCCCCCTTTTCATTTGTCATCTCTCACTCTGAATAATTTAATAGCCTCCTAATTTTTTGTCTATCTCTAGTCTCTTCTCTCTTCAACCTATTCTTTCACACAGTTGCCTATATAATCATGGCATCACTCAGGTCACATCAGTGCCTGACACATAGTAGACATTATAGAAATGCTTATTCTCTTCTCTTCTCATCCTGCTGAAAAAACCCAAAGTTGTTCCCCATCGCTTACTCAAAAAAAGGTATAAATGCCTTTTATGTGTTTACTTAAAATGACCACTCTGAGGCCATAAATGCAGGCAGCTGACATAAATGCTGAACAGCATTTATTTGCTTTCCAGAACAATTCCTGAGCTGGGGCAGAGAAATGGCCAGCCTTTTTACCTGGGCTCTCAATAACTATTCCAATTGTCCAGGTGTTAGTATCCTTTAAAAATAAAAAAGAATTTTTCATAAAATTTACTCACCCTGATCAGACAAAAAATCCAACATGGTCTGTAAAAGGAAGGACAAATGTCTGACTGAGAGTGCAGGATTCCCCATTCTTCTGGAGGCATACACTAATTCATGAAGCAAGCGCATCTGCACAGCTGCCCATCCTCTGTGAGTTCCTGCAAGGAAAGGACCAGAATGATTTTTAAGAGTCAAAAAAATGACAACTAGCTTTTCTGGAAATGCATAATGATGAACTATGCAGAAACTAAGTGATTTTTTTTTTAATGTTTCAACTATCATAGCATCATAGGATTTACAAGAAAAGGTCTTCTGAGAACTAAGATCAACTGATCCAGGCTCTTCATTTTATGGATACAAACAGTCATGTGGGTAATAGAATTTGGATTCAAAACCAATGTTCAAAACAGATCTCTTTATGTTTCTCCCAAACCCACCCTTCTCTGATACCACCATCATTCCCAGGTTCATAACTTCAGCATTCTTCTCCATTCCTGACTCCTTCACCTCACATACCCAATCAGTTGTCAACCTTGTCCTTCCTACTACCACAACTGCAAATCCAACACACTTTCCACTACACCATATTCCCTTCACCAAAAAGAAAGAAAATCATGGATTCAAGACATACATGCCACATGGAAGAGAGTACTGGGATTTGACTTGTTATCAAGGTCTTCAGCTATATGTCCAGCACTCTCTAGCAGAAGAGCACTTGATTTGGATTCAGAAAATCTGAGCCAAGTCCTGGCTTCCTAGGCAAGACCCTTTGAGGACTCTAGTTCTATCACCTATAAAATGAAACTGAAACCTTCATGCCAACTATATAAATGTAAGCTATAACTGAACACAAACAATTTAAGAAAAGTCATTTTACAACTAAATTATTACAATTAAGTTTAGGACAATAGATAATCATCAACTCTTTCACCATTAGGGATATAAAAATCTAATTTGTAAAAATGAGATAGACGATTTTCCCCCAGAAACTTGTGATATCTTATGGGCCATCAACATCATTTACCTGACACTGACTTCAATACTTTATGGATCTATGATTTCATCAATATAAAGATCTTCTCAAACAAAGAAGTTTAGAATCCCTCTGATTCAATCACATTCTATCTTGTATCACACTTATTTGGTTACATGTTGCATTTCTTCCTCCTCCCCACAAGCAGATTATGAAATGCCTGAGAGTAAGAACTGTGTTATTCTTCATGAACTCAGGTCCTAAATTCCAATAACTGCCCCTTCCACTAAGTCACAATGCCTACTGGTCTCTCAGGAATACTTTAAAACACAAAAATAGTAGCATAGTACCTTTAATATAGCAGTTACAGGTAAGAGGAAAAGGAAGTCCTATAAAATTATCTGTCAGTGGAAGCAGAAGCACCAAAAAGCAAGCAATGAATTTTCTTTAGAGGTTTAATAAATGTACCTAATTTAGTCATGAATTCAAGGAGATCCAATTAAACTAACTTCAATGCTATCCTATTAGGTTTATTTTCTAATTTTCAAATGGGACCAAATATGGCAATGCTGAGTAAAAAAAAAACAAAACATAATGATCTAGCTAGCAGGACAGAGGATTAACAACAAGTAAGCCTGGGTTTTACGGCACTGCTGAACCTTAATATTGGATAAGCCGTAACTTGTGTAATTCAAAGTACCCTTCCTGTAAAATAAAAAGACCTTTTTTTTTGTTAAGTCAGATCTACAACTACAACTACAAAAATATATAAGCCCAATAAGCTGCCAAAGTGATAAATTTTTCAAGAACAACATTTTTTAATGCTTAAAACTAAGTTTCCTGGTTTTAGGGTTTATTGCAGCCACTACTCTGACCATTAGCAAATCTATTTGGTTTGTAAGACTCCCCTTAGGGGTTCCTAGAGAAGACAATCCCTCACAGACAAAAAAGGCAGAACAGAAAGAAAGCCCAAAAAGCAATGCAATCTCAACATGAACAAAATAATAATTATAACATGCATATGTGCTTATTGTGTTCCAGGCACCATTCTAAGTACTTTACAATTATTATCTCATTTGATCCTTCACAACAACCCTGGGAGAGAGGTGCTAATGGTGCTAATTATTATGCCCATTTTACAGATGAGGAAACTGAAGCAAACAGAGGTAAAGTGACTTTGCCCAGGGTCACGTGATGAAAGTATCTATGGTTGAATTTGAACTCAAGTCTTCCTGACTCCAGGTCTGAGCTCTATCTTTTGTTACCCAGCTGTCTCATAAAAAAAATGATAATAAATTTTTCCTTAAGATAGAGGATACACTAGATTCTGAACAGATGATATGACTGCTCCTACTTATAAAGTAACCTGGCATCAGTGAAAAGGTCCAATTTAAACAATTATATAGCCTAATCTTAGAAAGATTGATATGAGATAAGAGAGTCAGCATAGCAGAATGGAAAGGAGCTGCCCTTAGAGACAGGAAGACGTGGATCAGGTCCAGAATTTTACACATCCTGGTTTTGTGGCCCTGGGCAAGTCACTTAATCAGCTCAGTACCCCAGGTTACTCTGAGAATATAAATGGAATTGCATGGAAAGTTGTAACCCACTTCATAAAGGAAGCTCTCCACCAGGAGCTCCCTACACTTATTAAAGCACAGGTCTGAACTTTTTTTTTTAATCTTTAAAAGTAACTTTCTCCCCAAGTACAAGTCAATTAGATTCTAGTTACTCTTTATTTTTATGTAATAAAATATTTTGGGGGCGGCTAGGTGGCACAGTGAATAGAACACCGACCCTGGAGTCAGGAGAGCCTGAGTTCAAATTTGGCCTCAGACACTTAACACAAAACTAACCATGTGACGTTGGGCAAGTCACTTAACCCCAACCACCCTGCATTTCCCCTGAAAAAAATAAAATAAAAATAAAATAAAATATTTTTAATTCTTACTGTCAGGGCGGCTAGGTGGCACAGTGAATAGAGCACCAGCCCTGGAGTCAGGAGGACCTGAGTTCAAATCCAGCCTCAGACACTTAACACAAAAACTAGCCATGTAACCTTGGGCAAGTCACTTAACCCCAAACTGCCCTCCAAAAAAAAAAAAGGTAAAAAAAAAATTTTTTTACTGTTACAAAGCATTTTCACATACATTATCTTATTTGATTCTCACAACTTGCTATGGTGAGACAGGCAGGGCAAAAATTATCTCGATTAATAGACTGGAGCATAGAGAACTGGAGTGACTTCTTGAAAAGTAAACCATTAGCAAATGGCAGAGGTAGAAATAGAACCCAGGGGGGCGGCTAGGTGGCACAGTGAATAGAGCACTGGCCCTGGAGTCAGGAGGACCTGAGTTCAAATCTGGCCTATTAACAAATCTATTTGGTTTGTAAGACTCCCCTTAAGGGTTCCTAGAGAAGACACAATCCCTTACAGACAAAAAAGGCAGAACAGAAAGAAAGCCAAAAAAGGAATGCAATTCTATTCACTGTGCCACCTAGCCACCCCAAAAATATTTTATTACATAAAAATAAAGAGTAACTAGTGTCTAATTGACTTGTACTTAGGAAGAAAGTTACTTTTAAAGATTAAAAAAAAAGTTCAGACACTTAACACAAAAACTTGGGCAAGTCACTTAACCCCAATTGCCCTACCTACCCCCCTCCAAAAAGAAAAAAAAAAAAGAAACAGAATCCAGAGCTTCTGATTCCTAATTCAGGCCTCTTTCTACAACACCACACTGTAAAGTACTGGTGGGTTTGCACAGAAAAATCTGAGGGGTTGAAACCTTGGATAGCCATCAGTGCCATCTGTGATGCTATGTGCTGCCCTTCTCATTTTCTCCCCACCTGTGTCACATAATTCAGAGATGAATGGCATCTGTTTGTAAGAAGGATAATTGTGCCAAATAGAGAAAAAAGGGGATAGAGAAAAAGAAGTCACAGACTAGGACTATGGCGAGGCAATATCTTCCTTCTTCATCAAGTAGGAGCACGAGGTCTCTGCTAGGCTATTCTGGCCAAAAGAAATAAATGTATTTATGTTTACAGTATTTCCAATTCAAGCTTCCATTCACCTGCTGGCACCAATATATACTGACCATCCAATCCCCACCTGCTACCCAAAACTCCTTTAACAAGCCTGTAGCAAAATCAAAAAGTTCCAGGAAGAACTCCTCTGAGGCTACTTTATAATTCCAGTCAAAAAACAAACACAGCTTTTCTCCCTCCTGGAAATGTTATATGGTATTACAAAATCTTGCAGACAAAGAGTTTTCAAAGGGTCAGCAGTAAATGCGTTGACAGCACACAACAGGAGTGCTCAGTGTCTTACCATCTTCAGCTTATTAAGGTATTGAGTATATCCAACGCAAAATGAGTATTTGCTGGTATCAAAGAAGTTTATCAGGACAGGGTCCCATAAATCTTTCTTGGCCATTATTTATTTTCCTGTTGCACCTCAATTGCCAGAATAAAATGCTGCAGCACCAACACATTTATGAGTAGGTCTGTACAAGTTTACAGGTTTTGTTCTAGTTTGATCATTTTTTTCTCCCAGAATGTAGACCTATAAATACATCCAGGAAGGTATTTAGAGCCCCATTGTGAAAAGCACCTATGAAGTTGGGAGTTTAGGGACCCATCACTCTGGCAAATAATTCCACATCTGTAAACAAAAACCACTTAAGCTATTCAAAACAACTGGATTTAGTGCTTCCCAAAAAGATAAGAAACAAACAAACAAAAAAAAGAAACAAAAGGGTACACACACTGAGAAAGCAGAGTTGTTGGGATATTTTCCTTTAGGAAAGAAGTCTGTTACTGTAGGAAGGACAATGTAAAAACAACATAAGTATTCAAAATATTTTCTTTTTTTGATAGAAAAAGCTGGAAATCAGGTGGATGCCTACTGACAAGGGAGGGTAATACCTGAACTAACTGTTGTATAAGAATGTAATGGACTATAATTTCACCATAAGATAAAGTGGATAGAGAGAACTCAAAGAAACAACAAAAGAATTGTAAGAAGGAATATATAGCATAGCCAAGAGAACAACCTACACAGTAAGATAAGCCAAAAGACCACTAAAATTAAGATGAATGCTGAAGAATTATGAAACCAATTGAAACTCCCAAAGGACAGAAGAGGAAAAAAATATCATTCCCTTTCAGTAAAAAATGGAGAAATTCTGTACTTGTCAAACTTGGGTCACTCTGGTTTCTCTTAAGAGTTTTTCTTTGTTAAAAGGAAGATTTCATGGAGTGGGCGGATATCAAGAATAAACATAGAATATGGCACAAGATGTAAGCTATAAAATTTGTTGTGAAAAAAAAGACAAATTTAGCACCCCAGACATAAAGCTCAAGTCCCTTCCCAACAATTTCCTAGCTGTGTGACCTTCAGCAAATCAGTTAAACGAACTCTCACTTATCTATTAAATTTTACCAATACCATCCATATTACCTGCCTCACAGGTCTGTATCACAAGGATGAAAAGAGAATGTGGATAAAAGCACTCTAGAAAATTCAGAAGTGTTTCTGATGGGGTGCTTGGGATCTATATTTGTAATATCAGTTTGTAATATCAATTTGTAACATCAGGAATGATGGGGTGCTTGGGATCTAGGTTTGTAATACCAATTTGTAATATCAGTAATGGTGGGGTGCTTGGAATCTATATTTGTAAACTCAATTTGTAAAACTTCGTAACATCAGTCTGTAAAACCAGTTTGTAAAATCACACTATTCCCCCACCCCCACCCCGGCCCAGTCTCAGAGCATTAACTCTGCCCCTTCTCCCCCCACCCCTAGCTTCAGAGCAATAACTCTGCCCAGCAACAACTATCTCAGCTTGGAACAATAACAAACTATTCCTATGAATCCTTCACTAAAGTATCTATAAACATTCCAGCTTAGGCAACTATTATCTCCCCCTTGCATAGTGTCCCGCTGCCCCCATGAATCCTTCGGTACCCTATCTCTAGGTTGAGTCCTTGGCTGCCTCCATGAATCCTTCAGGACACTATCTCTGGGGTTAACTCCTCAGCCTATTATCCCCTGAGTCTCCGGTTAGCCTTGGTTCCCAGACGTTAATCTTGTCAAACATGACACTGATGGGTGGCAGACTGGGCACTTCGCCATCAGCTCTTAACCGCTAGCCGACTTAGTGACGTTTCAAGCCTAAAACCACACCTCCAGGTAGCCCCTGCTTGGGCTTTTTCCCAGGGAATCATGGGCAATATGCCTGGGCAGTTACATTAAAGATGCATGTTCCTTTAAACACTGTCCCCACCTTAACTCCTCCCTAATCCCACCCTTAATCACCTAGTTAGCATAACTGGCACAAGTTCTACTATGGATGATTCTATATAAATCTTAATTCTACCCCTTTAAGATTGCAGGTCCCCTAAGGATCCTTGCTCTCTGTAAGGCGTATAATAAACTTTTACAACTCTGACTTCAATTAGGCTTGAGTTGAATTCTTTCCAGACTGAATCGAAGGTTCTGGTCTTAAGATAAAGATCAGAGTTCCTGCCGAACCTAAAAGCCAGCCCTCCTCCTTTCTACATGGCTTGTTCCCTTTGTTGCCACCACACCAGTCATTGGAGAACATCCCTAAAGCTGAGGCTCTGGAGATGCAGTACTACTCCTTTTCTTCTGCCCTCAACCTTGGAGTTAATAATTCAACGTATATTTATTAAGCACCTGCCACAGTTTAGATATGACTGGCTCCTAGTCAGGGATGCAGCATAGTTAAATAATGGTTAGAAAGAAAGTTATTTCCCTAAAGCTCCCAAATTTTAATTTTTTACAAAAGGTTTTAAGATGACAAACAAAGGGGTGGGGGAATGGAGGAACTACCTACATGTAAACAGCAAGCTAGATACTACAGGGCCTAGCCACATTGTAGAAAGCAGAATAGCAATAGAGATGACCAAAAATTCATAGTAAATGTACTCCAAGTAAAGAGCAAGCAATAAAACCCAGACACTGGGATCTAGACCAAAAACACAAAATAAAAGTAACAAGCAAGAACTAGACAGACAAATGCAAGGAGACAAATTTGACCTGGTAAGTATCAGTGAAAGTCAGCGGGAAGAAGCTCATGATTAAAATATGATTCTGGATGAGTATGCCTTATTCCAAAGTAATAAGATAAATAAATGAGGGTAAGTCATATTCTATATCAAGAAGATAAACTCATGGAAGGAAATCCAGGAAGCAGAGTAGAAAAACTTCTGGATAAAAATCATTACAAAAAGAAATAAAGCAATTATATCATCAGAGTATATCACATATCAGCTAGATAGGAAGGAAAGAACAGATGACAATTCAAGAAAAGAATCACAAGCCTAGGGGAGAGGCATGATATAGCAATGATTGAGTAGGGAGAGTGGGGCTTCAATTATTGAGACATCTCCTGGAATTCTCCCTATCTCTGTGAAGGAAAAAAAAAAAAAACTGCTAGAACTTCTGACAAAAATGGATTGTTAGTACTTTTTGGATTGTGACTCCCAACCCCACAAACTCAAAAAAGAAATGTACCGAATGTATTTTAATTAAAATTAGAGCAAGAATAAGAAAAGTTAAGAAACACCTCTGTATAATGAAATGCCTTCCAAAAGAATAATGAAGGGCTCTATGAAGGCACAGTTCCCCTTAACTGCCCCCAACCCAATGCATACTCATCATGACCAACTCTGACAAACCTACTTGAAGCAACATCCACTAAGGTCTTGTCACAAAGGGTAAGCTCATTTTCCTTAAAAAAGTAATGAAACTATCCTTAAAACTTAATTGGTACAGAGGTCTAAGGCTCAAACTACTGACATGATTTTGAACTCCTTGCTGCCATGAACTCCATGCTGCCAATACAACCTCCTAATAGGATATATCTTTTCCAAATAAATTAATTCTGTGGGATCAAAAGAAGAAACTCACGGATGATTTAAGAGAGAATTTTTAAAAGAAAATAGGATGGAAATTAGTGCAGAAATTAAAGTCTCAAATAAGAAATCAATAAAACAAATAATTAGAAACATAAAACATAAAATCACTACAAAATACTCTTCAGAAAAAGAATGACTGATTCTGACTTTAAAATACTAAAATAGAAGAAAATCTGACTAATAAAAATCAAAATACAACACTATAAATATACACAAGCACTATACAAGCCAAAGTAATAAGCCTTGAAGACAGAATGCATGGAGATAATTTAAGAATCACAGCTGTTGGAGCTGCTAGGTGGCGCAGTGAATAGAGCACCAGCCCTACAGTCAGGAGGACCTGAGTTCAAATTTGACCTCAGACACTTAACACTTACTACTTGTGTGAACTTAGGCAAGTATCTTATTAACCCCAATTGCCCTTCCCTCCCCACTCCAAAAAAGCAAAAAAAAAAAAAAAAGAGAGAGAGAGAGAGACATAGCTGTACCACAAAAATGTGACTTTAAAAACTTGAATACCATATGCAGGTAAAAAATTTTTTTTAATTATCCAGAAATTCCCTCTGAATAGAAACAAAGTATTGATCAATAAAATCTAAAGACTGTCAATAGAGAGTTCAAATTTAAGTCACGAAAGTGTGAGATATTGCATATGACATGAGAGTTTGGTCAGTTTTGTTTACCTGTTTTGATTTGTTACAATGAAGATTTCAATCAATCAACATGCATTTATTGAATACCTTTGTGCTAGATGCTTAAGACCTCAAGTAGTGTAATGGCAAGCAAACAAGCACCAAGCACCTTGTTTCAGTTAAGCCTTGCCCATGATTATATCAAGTCTTTGTTAAGAAACAGAACTTGTGAAACCCACAGAGAGGGGGACTTGCCAAAGCAGGAATAGGAAGGATGTAAGAAGTGGGCAGAATAGGGAGGAGCTAATAACCAGATTAAAAAGCTGAACAAGAGCTGGCAAAGGGCAGAACTGAGAAGGGAACACTTGTCATGCCAGAGCTTATAAGGGGGAAACCTGTGGTATCCAGAACTATGTTTGTTCTGTCTGTGTTGACTTGTGTTTGTGATGCTTTGTACAGAAGCCCTGGGACCTTAGTGGAAGCCCTGAAAGAGGATTTTCTTGTTGTGTGTTTACAGAAGTCCTGGAGGAGGGTTTCAGAGGTCCTGGGACTATACTGATGATTTGTGTTGAGTCCTCAAACCTTGTTTGTGAGTCTGTGTTGATTTCACAGGCAGATAGTGAATTGATAATGGTGCCAGCAATGTGCATTAATGTTGTTTTGGCTCTGTTAAGCTTTGTCTTCCCAGAAACAGAAAGTTTTAAGGACTTGATGTGGAATGGACACTGTGAGCTTCAATATGGAACTGGATGAGGAGCTGGACAAGGAGCTGAGAGCTGCCTACCTGTAAATCTGGATGACAACTGGGTAGATTCAGGCAGGAGCTGGACCCATGGAAGAGGAACCATGGAATTTGGAAGCCAGCCTCAAGTCAAAATGGAAAGACCTCTTCTTGGGTACTTAGTGCAGACTGAGATCATGATTTACTGTGGCCTAGGGGTAGGAGAACTTTGTGCTCTGTACCTTGTACCTCTTAAGGATGATTGAGTTAAAGATGATTGGAAACTTATTTCAAATCAAATTTGACTGAGAGATTAAGACAATGTGACCTAGGGGTGGAGAACTTTGACCTTTGTAGTATAATGAGGCTTGCTCCTTAAGGATGACTGATAAGGACTTACTGAATGATGTCTTTTGTTTAAAACTATGTGGCCATTTTGGTGAAAACTACGTGGCCACTTTAATGATAAGTTATGTTATACCATTGTGAATGCTGTACTCTCTATTTATTCAGCAGTAAACTAATGCAAAACATTTACAGAAACCAGAGAGTTCACTATACTGTGTGATCAGAACCTTAAAGCTGTTCACAGCAACAGTTCTCTGGAAAGTTGCTTATGCTTGGTTTTATAAGTAGCTATTAACTACTGGGGAAAATAAAAAGATGCACACAGATAAGTGAATAAAATACATTAAACATAAATACAAAGAAATGGAGAGGGGAAAAAAAAAACCACTGAGGCAATTTTTCAACAATGGTTTTCCCATGCATATTTTAACAATCATACAAGATCCTTGAAAGATGTGAGAGAGTTTTTTTCAAAGACCCTCTGATAATAGTAATATCAAAGGAAGCAAAAACCAGGGAAATCTCTGCTTGCTCAAGGTACTTATCATTGTTAGGGAGAAGTTCAGAACACTGTTAAAATTGAAGGATTCCCTAGAAATATTGAGCCCCCTACCCCAAAATATTCCTATTCAGATGACACTGTATTGATTAAATCAAGCCCCAGAGTATAAATAATGACTATATGTGTATGTGTGGGTGTGAGTGTGGGTGTGTGTATCTTGATGGAACAACTTACATTGTTCATGTACCAGTATTGTGTGTATATTTATTTACACACACACACACACACATAATATACACACATATATATGTACATACACACATACCTTAGACAGACACTGCAAATGGACAATAACCTGGGCCCAGAATTGAAAAGGAGGAGAATGGGCCAGATTATCTTTCAAAAGTTGTACGGGGGCAGTTAGGTGGTACAGTAAATAGGGCACCCACCCTGGAGTGGAGGACCTGAGTTCAAATCTGATCTCAGACATTTAACACTTACTAGCCATGTGACCTTGGGTAAATCAATTAACCCCAATTGCCCTGCCTTCCCCCCTGCAAAGAAAAAAAGTTGTGCAAATGTTCTAATGATTCCACACTTCTCCCTAAAACAAAGTTCTATTTTGGTAACACCAATATACTTTCAGTGATGCCATATACTCATGTACAACGTGACTGAGCCATGGAATACTATAACTCCAAAAAAGAGAAGCTGAAGTTCACCAAAAGAGTAATAAAGAGGCACATGGTGGGCACAAAAAAAATACATCACAAATAAGGAATTATCTAGTAATGGGGTAAAGAGAAAATGTATAACTAGAAAAATGGTCATGACCATTTCTGGTCATATGGTAAAAAGGAGAAATAGCAAATGGACAGTCCATATGTTCCAGTGGTACTCATATAATGTTTAAAAACAACCATGAGGAAGCTCCCCAGAATTATGGCTGGACCTCCTATGGTAGCTTTGTGAGAAGTCATGGCCAAAAGTCACAAAATATAAACAGATATATATGAGTTACAAGAAGTGGCTATATATACCAGTGGAATGGGGAAACATGGTAGAGTAAGTTTAAGTGAAGAAAAAGAATGCTGGGTTTATCATTGATTCTATGGGTACAGATTTAAGAGTTCAGAAAGGATAGATGGAATCCTATAGTCTAAAATTCTAAAGGAAAAATCAGGCCAAGAGGCATAAGGAGCTAACAGAAATGAAATTCTGAAAACACATGAAGAAACAAAATCCACTAAGAAGGAAATTGGGGGGGGGGGGGAAGCACAGAAAAGCAGAAAGAGCACTGGAACTGAAATTAGCAGATATGGGCCAAATCCCAGTTCTGTCAATTATTATCTGTGTGACCCTGTGAAAGTCACTTTATTTTTCTAGGCCTTGATTTCCTCTTCTAAATGACAGTACCTACCTCATAGGGTTGCTGTGAGAGTCAAATGAGATAATATTTGTAAGGCACTCTGCACAGTGCCTGGAACACAGTAAGTAAAAGATAGATAGATAGAAAGACAGACAGACAGACAGACAGACAGATGCTTATTCCTTTCTCCCTTCCCCCCTCCAACGCTTATCCCCTTTATCCTATATGCAAGATTATGTATGCAGATCAGTAAACAGACCAGTCTGGCCAAAGCATAGTATGTGAAGGAGAGTAATATTTAACAAATCTGGAAAGACAGACTAGCTAGAGAGAGCCCCTCTTTTGTCAGGATGCTGGAAGAAGAGACTTTTCTAACCTAACTTCCTTCTCCTGCTCTGTGACTCTTCAGGGCTGACAAGAAACTAGCAGTGGCTGCTGGAAGAATAAATGTTCAGGATGTTTCAGTTGCCAAGCCTTCCTGGAAGATAGGATATTCAGGGTTCATATGGTGACCCAAGAATTCAGGAAAAAAAAGCCTAAAGCATCAAGGTTGCAGAGAGAGGTAGTACAAAGAAACCATAAGGAGGAAAAGAGCTTAGAGTCCATCTTGCAGACGACAATCCAACTTTTACTGTGACCCTCTACTGGGAAATTTTCAACCAGGAGCAGGAGACTAAGAAAGTTAAACTTCTGGATGATCTGTCCAAATGTCTGGATTTGAATCATGTGATCTACAGTGGACCAGAAAATGTGAAGAAGCTGACTGGCAACTGACTGGCAGGCACTTTGATGGCAGGAATACTTCCAGGCTTTAAGTGCACCAATGATCAGTGTCCAATTTGTCCTGCTACTTTGAACACTTCCTCACCTACTTCCTATCCCAAAAAACCCCTGATGGAAATGACTACATATCATGTTTGCCCATGGGTGATATCTCAATGAATGGGATGACAGTGGCCAACCTGGAGTGTTCTGCCTGCTGAAATTACCAGAAGAATACATTTGTCAAAACACTGAACTTGGCACCTGCAAGCAAAGAGCTGCAAAGAACACCTTCCTCCTCTTTGAACACAGCAGAAGGCCTATACATGATTCCAAAATCTTACCTGAGGAGTACAAGAAGCTTGACTTGGCCCAGGACCTGCCCAACAAATTCTATTTCTGTACCATGAATCCAGTCCAAGATATAGAACTAAGCGTGAATCGTGAAACTCAACCCTAAGGCCAGGACTCTGAACAGTGGCTCAGAATAGCACAAAAAGGCCTTTGAAGACCTGAGAATATTTCTGCTGCTTCTTCCCTACCCTGCCATCAAAGCCCAAACATCTTGATGGAGGAGAATTCTTCAAAAACTTCAAATGGGAGCAAGTAGCCCCTGTCGTCTTTTGGTTTTGGTTCCTGGATTTTTTGAAGGCCACTGTACTTAGTCTCAAATCAAACCTTTGTGGCTTTGTATTTCAGAATTCAACATTTCTTATTCAAGTATGAAAGTCTTCATCAAAAACAGCACTTGAAAAATCAGCCAAAAACCTTAATGATGACTACAGCTACTTCTGAAGTACTATAGGTCATTCAAATAAAGGTCCTTCATCATCAAGTAGCTGCCAGTGTCCACTGTCTAAATGGAAACTACAGTGAGTTATATTGTATTTAAATACCATTTATTTATGTAGCTCTTTGACATATTTCATCCCTCCCAAAGCTCAAGCAATACAAAGCAAACTACTTGGTGGGAGAAATGTGTGTAACTGCTGTTACCAAAGGTAAAAGTAAAGTTACTAAGAGTAATATTTCTTATTTTCCCCTCCTAAATATTTTTAAATTAAAATCTATACAATAAACATTTTATTTTATTACATGTTAGAGACTATTAAGCATTCTTCTGAGAACATTACATGATGTTTACTTAGTGAAACAGGAAGAGACGATCAATCTGGTGCAAAATAATTTCTCCTGCCCTTCAAAAGGATGTCACATTTTAACATTTCTCCACCTTTTATAATAGCAATATCCTCCCAGAGAACCAGATGAAAAATGACCACTCCACTAGTACTAAATTTAAAATGTCAAAGAGTTTGAAAAGGGATTCAAATAAATTATAAAGATTTGGCTATAGGCATCATCACCTTTCCAAGTGTCCACTCTAAGCCAAATTAAGATATAATCCTATTACACCAAATAATTAAGAAATCGCGAACGCCATTTTATTCTTCATAATCACCAAAGAAATTTTGTCTGCAATTATCTCCATGATAAGATGCAATGCCAGCTTCTTCAAGGACAGAGACCACGTAAATACCTCTCTAGCTCCAGGGCTCAGCCTAAGGAGAAGATGCTCAATAAACATGTGATCATAATGAGCTGAGAAGCTATGAATAGGCAAGAAAAGTTTTAAAGAATGAAGGTAATGAGGGCCAGAAGAAAATAAGCCACTTCATCCACAAAAATGTAAACAGTTCAGGCAGCAGAGAAAGTATGATGTGATGGGAAAAGAAAACTGGACTTGGAGCAAAATCTGGGTTCAAGTACTAACTCCTGTCCCCCTGATGAAGGGCTGGCCATCTCACTGCTCTGTAACCCTATTTTCTCATCAGTAAAATAGAAAGACTAATAGTCATTCTAACAGCCTTACTGGGTTGCTGCAACAAAAGCATTTTATAAACCATCCAACACTGCCTAAATAAGAGCTATTATTAGGGGTGTTATTATTATGCTGTATCCCTACAACTCCAATAGCATCTAGTTTAAATGAAATAAATCACATAACCTGGCTTTTCCATCTATGTGATGCTAAATAACTAACTTCCATGCCAAAATGATCAGTCATTTTTACATTTCAGTCTAAGCTTTTTCCTGCCATAAGAGAGAAAAAATATTTCCTAGCTTTTTGGGGCCAAACTCTGAGCAGAGGTTGAAAATGTAAAATACTGCTCCACATTAATGCAGGGCCAAAGGCACAATGAAAACCATAGTACAAAAACTTTGGTTTCAACTTGGAACTAGTCCTAAGATCCCTTTCAGTTCCCACATATTTATTTTATGAAAAGGCACAATTCAATTCGGCAAACGTTTATGAAGAGCCTACTATACTTAAGCAAAGCATTATACCATGCTTTGACTTTAGAAAATACAAATGTGCATATGACTATAAATATTATTAAACATTTACTTAATACCTAACATGTGCAAGGCAACATAAATAAGAATGTCAAAAATTTTAACTGCACTTTAAATCTGATGATTTGGGTTTCTTTAATCACCCCTCTGGAAGTATTTTCTCACTTTGAAAAATGGAACCATAATTCCTGCCTAACATCTACACAAGAAAACTGAGATGAACAAAAGAGGTCATAATTATTATCATCAATCTATATATAACTGGAGAGAACACGGTGGGGATCTGATTCCTTTGCCTCTTTTAATAATAATAATAGCTAACAGTTTTATAGGGCTTTAAGGTTTGCAAAGTGTTTTACAGTATAGTACCTCATTCGATCCTCACAACCCTATAAGGTAGGTGATATTACTATCCACATTTTACAGATGAGCAAATTGAAGCAGAGAAAGCTTAAGTGGCTGGTGTCACAAAGCTAGTAAGAATCTGAGGTGGGATTTGAACTTGGGTCATGCTTACTCCTCTTCACGTCAACCTGCAATTTTTCTTCCCCCAAGATAAAAATTCTCCCTTGCGCAGTGAGGACCTGAGCTCAAATCTGGCCTCAGACACTTGACCCTTAACTAGCTGTATGACCCTGGGCAACTCATTTAACCCCACTTGCCTTGCCTTCCCCCCTCAAAAAAAAAAACTTTACTAGGATCTTTACCATACTCCATATGTATACTTAGGTAGGTAGAGATAATAATATAGGCTGTTCCCAAAAGGTTGTTCTCTTAAAGCTGTATCTCTTTGCAAGGAAAAAGATAGATACACACACACACACACACACACACACACACACACACACACGATGTCTTCTCACTGTTAGCACTTTTCCTCTGTGACTGCTTCACTTTACCCTGCATATCTCTTGTGTGTTATAGTTGCCCCTATTCAACTGTGAGCTCCTTAAAAGCTGGCACTATTTTTTGCCTTTCTCCGTATCCCTAGAACTTAGCAGAGGGCCTAGCACACAGTACGTACTTAATAAATGCTTGCTACTTTGTTTCCTGCCTAACTTCTACACAGAATAAAAAAAAAAAACAGCAATCATACTTTGCACTCTTGTTTCATATAAGCTGGATATAAATAAAAAATGAGGCCATATTCTTGGTAATTACTGAATTAATAAATATCTTTTACTCCAATAGAATTGGAACTCACCTTTGTTGAAGTCCTTAGGATCCAATGACAAACTATAGCCAGGAAGAGTCTCCAAGAGCAGTTTATAGCAAGCCCTCCATCCAGGCTCAGCAATACTAGGGGCCACACACTGCATTGCTGCTACCCGCTTGAAGAAAGCAGATTTGCGATGGAAGCCAATTAGCTCATAGAGCTCAGAAAGAATGCTATAACGCTGGATTTTCTCTTCTTCTGAAAGCTAAAATATAGAAACAAACAAAATCTGTACAAGTTCTCCATAAATAATGCAGAGAACACACATAAAATGTTTATTTTCCTTTAAGGACAAAGACATATAAAATATCACAAAAAATAGGATGCTTGTTACGTGTATTAATACATTAGTAATGAATAGAAATATAACACTAATTTTGGCCCCATGTTCAATTCTAAAAAACTTTTCTAACACCTACCTCCTAAACTTTGGTCTTTCTTTGCTGCTAATAAGGTCTATATTCCTTCGTATGCTTATAAGTTATATATTCTGAAAGATAACTATTGTAAGTTACAAGGGATATCATAAATACCATTCATTAATTCTTAGAAAATATGATAACAAAACATTACAAGAAATTAATTCCAAAGGAATAATGTTTAGTCACATACAGTAAAAAAAAAATATGGTATTAGACCTGCAGAAGGAGACTGAAAGGAGGTCTTTAGACCACCTCATAACTGAACAGGAATATTTTCTATAACACCTCTGAACAAGTCACTATCCAGCATGATAGGGAATATAAAGTAATGAGGAACTAATTTTACTCTTACATGTAACAGTGCCTCAAAATACTCAAATAAAGTTATCATGTTATCCCACTTCATTCTAAAATCCTATGCTGCTATTATCCTAGTAAAAGAAAACAGTACATGTACAAATAAATACAAATGCATATTAGAATATGAAGGGTATGAAGAAGACTTTCAGAAGTTCTAGGAGACATAAAGAAAGGGACTAAGATTGAGTAAGGTCACTTGCAGGAATGGTTATCAGGAAAAAATTCATGGATAAGGTAGCCTGAGTTGGACCTTGAAGGAAGAAAAAAGGATAGGTAGAAAAAGGAAGACACAAATGGGTAAAGGCATAAAGACAAAGAAAGGTCAGGATTAGGGAGGAAACACAGAAAGTCTTCATTATCCAAGCATAATTAATATAGGGAAAAAAAACACAAACTGAATCCACTGAAAAGAGGATACATTTCACTATAAATGGTGAATGAGTATGTCTTAGAAATAAATCTAATATTAAAATAAGTTTATTTAGCCTATATCTAACAAAACACAGATAATTTTATCTTCTAATTCTTAAAATAAACTTTAATTCTTATCTTAAAAATGCATCAAGGGCTGTTTGGTTTGGGGATTATAATTTTATTACAAAATTATGTGATAACACAATAAAAACATCCTTCAGACCATGTCTGACTTGTATAACCTAATAATAAAAACCTAATGTAAATGTAAAACCTAATAATAAAAAAGCCTATGGCTGCAAAAATATTTGGGGGCTTCAACAATTTTTTAAGGGCCTCTCTTTTGAAGCACCTTTTAATAATCAGCAAGAGAAACTGACTTACGAAGAAGGGGTAAGGACAAAAGCACTTTGTTTAAACAAATACTAATTTAATAAGTGGTCAGTTCTTTACTGAATATCTTCATGTGATGGTAACTTTTACTTCCTTCCATGGTACAGTGAATAGAAAGCTAACCTTTCTAAGCTAGACTGAAGAGACAGTATGGTATAATGGGACAGGACCTTGGTGTGATCCAGAGCAAACTACTTAACCTCAGGTTATTGTCCAAAACTTTAAAAAAAAAAAAAAAGGTACAAAAATGCTGCCCATTTGTATTTACGGAGAGAGCCTTCTCACTAGGAATTCTATACAACAGTTAAGTCACAGGAATAGGCTAAAACAACATACAACTTCATGACTATAGGGACTCAAAAAATAAGAAATCCCAGGAATAAAGGTTGTCCAGGATACAAAGTGGATGCTAGGGAGAATTAAGGCTAGAAAGGTAGACAAGAACTATATGAGAAAAGACCTTATAATCAATGTTTTTTTATTCAACAAGCAGTAGAGAACCATGGATGATTCTGAAGCAGGGGAGTGTTTATGATCAAACCTATGCTTTCAGAAGACCATAAACAGAGCAGTATATGGGAAAATAGGAAAATTTGGAAAAAAAGACTGGGGTCATGGAGAAGTTAAGGGGCTACAAATGTAAAACAGGTAAGAAATAAGGGTCTCAATGAAGGTAATGACTGTAGGAGTGGAAAGGAGTTATTAAGACTTAAGACAATTATCAATTCATATGGATTCAATAATCATCTCTATGATGATGGTTCTCAAATCTTCATATTTAGCCCTAAAGTTCTCTAAGTTCCAGTTATGCCTCTCCAACTGCCTATCAGACATCTTGAACTAGAGAGCCAAAACTGAATTCATTATCTTTGACTATGACTGGAGACTGTCACCATCTGCTCAGTCACCATACTTGCAATCTACAGAGTGATGTCCATTTTGCCTTCAGAATATGTCTCACATACACCCCTTATCTCCTTTGACACTGCCATGTAACCCTGGGGCAAGCCCTCATCACCTCATGCCTACACTATTGCAACAGCCTACTTGTTGGTCCCCACTCCATGCTATCCTCCTAACTGATCTTAAAACATAGGTCTGATCATGTAACCTCCCCTACTCAAACTCAGTGATTTCCTATTACCTCCAGGATCAAATTTAAAATTCTCTATTTGGTGTTCAAAATGCTTTGTAACCTGCATCCCACCTACTTTTCCAATCTTCTTATACCTCACACTTCTCCCCCACCACATACTCATAGACCCCTTGTTGATCCTCAAAGACACTCCATCTCCCAACTGGCTATTTTCACTAGTCATCCCCCAAACCTCATCTCTGACTTGTGGCTTCCCTAGTTTCTTTTAAGTCTCAGAAAAAAATACCACCTTCTATATAGGAAATGTTTCCTAACCCCCCTCAATTCTAGTGCCTTCCCTTTTTTGCTTATTTCTAATTTAACCTATGCAGTATATAGCTTTCTGCACATGGTTTTTTACATGCTGTCTCTCCTGTTAGAATGTAAGTTCCCTGAAAGCAGAGCCTACTTTTTGTGTTCCTCTGTATCCTCAGTGCTTAGCACAGTGCCTGGCACAGACTGACTGCCTACTTAGAGAGCCCAATAGAGTCAACAAAAAAAAATAAGTTTGAAACAAATTTAACAAAGTTACAGTATATCAAATAAACTCAGAAACCAATAGAACTTTGCTGTATTATGATCAAAACCCAGTATTGGACTACCTGAAAGCCATGATCAAAAAAAGAACCTAGAAATCATCCTTCAAGAAATTATCAAGGAAAACTGCCCTGATGTTTTAGAACCAGAGGGCAAAATAGAGGCTGAAAGAATCCACTGATCACCTCCTGAAAAAGATCCCAAAAAGAAAACTCCTAGGAATATTATAGCCAGGTTCCAGAATTCCCAGATGAAGCAGAAAATATTACAAGCAGACAGGAAGAAAAATTTGAATGTTGTGGAAACAGAATCAGGATAACACAGGATATGGAAGCTTCTACAGAGGGATCGAAGGGCTTGGAATATGATATTCCAGGGGTCAAAGGAGCTGGGATTAAAACCAAGAATCACCTACCCAGAAAAACTGAGCATCGTGTTTCAGAGGAAAATATGGTCATTCAGTGGAATGGAGGACTTTCAAGCATTCTTGATGAAAAAACCAGAGTTGAATAGAAAATTTGACATTCAGATACAAGAAGCAAGAGAAGTATGAGAAGGTAAACAGGGAAAAGAAATCATAAGGAACTTATGAAAGTTGAACTATTTACATTCCTACATGGAAAAATGATAATTGCAACTTATGAAACTTTTCTCAGTATGAAAATAATTGAAGGGCATAGAAATATATAAATATGTATATATATACATATATATACACACATACACATACATAAATATGTCTATATAGGAGGGTATATGGGCATATGAATACATATGTGAATGTGTATATATATGTGTACAGGTATACATAGATAGAGAGCACAGGACCAATTTAATGGGAAGGGATGATAATTAAAAGGTGAAATTAAGAGGTGAGAGAGGAATATAATGAGAGGAGATGGGGAGAGACAGAATGGGGTAAACTGTGTCATATAGAAGAGTCAAGGGAAAGTGGTTACAATGGAGGGGAAGAATAGGAAGGCAAAAGAGCATGGGTCAACCTTATTCTCATTGAATTTAGCTTAGGGAGGGAATGATATACACACTAAACAGGGTATCTCACCCTACAGGAGAGTAGGGGGAAAGGGGATGAGAAGGGGGATGATGGAAGGGAGGGCAGGCTTGGGGGGGAGGGAAGTTGGAAGCACCCACTTTTGAAAAGGGACAGGATCAAAGTAGAGAATAGAACAAGTGGGAGGTGGGATAGGAGGAAGGGAAATATATTCAATCTTTTACAATATATCCACTATGGAAATGTTTTGCATAGCTACACATGTACAACCTATATTGAATTGCTTATCTTCCCAGTAAGGGTGGGTGACAAGGGAAGAAGGGGATGAATCTGGAATTCAAGGTTTTAAAATCAAATGTTTAAAACATATAACATATATATATATATATATACTATTATCAATATTATTTTACATGTAACTGGGAAATAGGATATACAGGCACTGGGGCATCCACTGTGCCCTACTGGAAAGCTGGAAGGGGGATGGGAGAAGATATGGGAGAGAGCAGATTGGAGGAGGCGATATCCAGTGGGATGGTTATTTTGGGGTGGTGGGTAGGGAGAAAAAGGGGAGAAAATTTGTAACTCAGAATCTTGCTGAAATGAATGATGTAAACTAGAAGTTAATAAAACATTTGATTAAATAAATAATTATTGGACTACCTGAAAGACATGATCAAAAAAAGAACCTAGAAATCATCCTTCAAGAAATTCTCAAGGAAAATTGCCCTGATGTTTTAGAACCAGAGGGCAAAAAATAGAGATTGAAAGAATCCACTGATCACCTCCTGAAAAAGATCCCAAAAAGAAAACTCCTAGAAATATTATAGACAGGTTCTGGAATTCCCAGATCAAGGAAAAAATATTACAAGCAGCCAGGAAGAAACAATTTGAATGCAAACAGAGAAGAGCATGATTTACTATAGGTGGAGAACTTTGACCTTTACATTTAGATGATTGAGTTAAGAACTTACTAATTAAGGATGATTGGAAACTAATCTCCAATTAAGAAGAAAGAAGACTTTTTGATTGAAGAGATTAAGACAATGTGCCCTAGGGGTGGAAAACTTTTGATCTCTGTATTTTATGTATTTTAGGCTTGCCTCCCTAAGAATGATAGAGTTACTAAATGAATGTACTTTGTTTAAAACTATCTGACCACTTTGGTGAAAACTATGTCATGTCACCACTTTAGTGATAAGTTGTTAAGCCATAACATTGTAAATGCTGTATTTTAATTTCTGTGAATGTTTTGCCTTGTTACTGAATAAATAGAAAGTTCACCATACTGTGTAATCAGAACCTTGAAAGCTACTCACAGCAGCAGCCGCAACCTTACTCTCACTGAATTTAACTTAAGGAGGGAATAACATACAGACTCCTTTGGGTATCTCACCCTACAGAAAAGTAGGAGGGAAGGGGATAAGAGAGGGAATGATAGAAGGGAGGGCAGATTGGGGGAGAGGGTAGTTAGAAGCAAACATTTTTGAAAAGGGGCAATGTCAAAGTAGAAAATAGAATAAGTGGGGGACGGGATAGAATGGAGGGAAATATAGTTGTAAATACATATGTACAACCTATATTGAATTGCTTGTCTTCCCAGTGGAGGTGGGTGAGGAGAAAAGAAGGGAAAGAATCTGGAAATCAAAGTTTTAAAAACAAATGTTTAAAAAAATTGGTTTTTTTACATGCAACTGGGAAATAAGATATACAGGCACTGGGGTATAGAAATTCATCTTGCCCTACTAGAAAGTTGGGGGTGGGAGGTGGAGGAGGATATAAGAGAGAACAGATTGGGGGAAGGGGTATTCAGTAGGCTCACTAAATTGGGGTGGGGGAGGAGAAAGATGGGGATAAAATTTGTAACTCAAAATCTTGTGGAAATGAATGTTGAAAACTAAAAATAAATAAATAATATTTTAGAGGATTTTTTTTAAATTATACAACAAAGCAGTAATCATTAAAATAATTTAGTATTGCCTAAAAATAGAGAGAATGATCAGTGGAAGTTTAGGTTTAAAACAAACTGAAGCAAAAAAAATAGTAGCCTAGTGTTCAATAAACCCAAAGATTCAAACTACTAAGGCAAGAATTCATGATTTAACAAAAACTGCTGAGAAAAATGGAATGCCATCTGGAAGAAACCAGGTATAGACAAACATCTCACACATTTTACCAAGAAAAGTTCTAAGTAAATACATGACCTAGATGACATCATATACAAATTAGAAGAGTAAGGAGAAATTACCTTTTATATCTATGAATAGGAAATGAATTCATAACCAAACAAGGGATAGAGAGGATCACAGAAGATAAAATAGATAATTTTGATTATATAAAATTTAAAAGGTTTTGAATAAATAAAACCTATACATCTAAAATTAGAAGAGAATCAAGTAAATGGGGGGAAGGGAAGGAATCTTTGCAACAAGTTTATCTAATAAACATCTTTTACCCCAGACATAAGAAACTGATTCAAACACTTCCCAATTGCTAAATGGTCAAAGTACATGAAAGCAGTTCTCAGGAGAAAAAAATCCAAGTTATCTGTAGCCATAAGAAAAAACGCTCCAAATCACTAATTAAAGAAATGCAAAATAAAAACACCCCACATTAGAGTGGCAAAGCAGGGGCAGGGTGGGATAAGGGAGAGGGGAGGGGAGGGGAGGGAAGGGAAGGGAAGATGACAGATACTGGAGGAGCTTCAGAAAAACAGACAGATCAGTGCAGAACTGGTAGAGCTAAGAATTAGTATAGCCATTCTAGAAAACAATTTAGAGCTAGAACTCAAAAGTTCCTTAACTGCACATACCCTATGTCCTAGGAATAGCACTACGTGGCCTCTATACTTCCCAAAGGGATCAAAGAAAAAGGAAAATGATCTATATTCACAAAAATATTTATAACAGTGGCTTTTAGTGGTGGCAAAGAACCAAAAACTAAGAGGGTGTCCATTAACTGGGGAATGGTTGAACAAATTATGAGCTATTAATATATTGTAACAGTATTGTACTGCAAGAAATTATGAAAGAGATAATTTCAGAGAAACCTGGGAAGCCCACTATGAAAAGATGCAGAGTGAAGTGAGCAAAGCTAGGAAAATAATTTGTAGATTAATAATCCTTTAAAAACAAACTCTGAAAAACTTAGGAACTCTGATCAACATAATGACTAACCATGATTCCAAAGACCCCATCATGAAGCATGTACAAACCTCCTGAAAGAGAAGTGATGGACTCAAGGTGCAAATTTCAACATATTTTTTAACTTGGCCAATATGCAAATTTGTTCTGTTTGACTATGCCTATTTGTTACGAGGGCTTTATTTTTTCTTTTGGAAGGTAATGGAGGTCAGAGGAACAAGATGAAAGAGAGAGAAAATAAATTTTGACCTGTTTTGTTTCCAAATGGAGCAAATTCACCCCTCCTCAGATGGTCTGGTGGTCCTCCTACTCCCAGGGACTGGTACCAGACTTATTGTGGACACCTAAATGGCTCAGCCCACTACAGCTCAAAACAAGAGATCCATCAGCCTCCTCCTGCATAGTAGGGATGAAAGTTATGCACCTCCTACTCCACGAGAATGAGAGGTTGTAATCAAATAGTAGCTTAAGAAGGGTTTTAATGAAGGGTTTGAGAAGTGAATTAGTCTCAAGAAAGTAGAGGCAGCAAGACTAGATAATTTCTTCTGGCAGCATTTGACAGAAGAAGAAACTAAGAATCAAGCCCACACAGCTTATTAGTGGCAAACTAGAATTAGAACATAGGTCTCTCAAGACTCAAAGTCAATGCTCTTTCCCATGTGGCATTGCTTCCCCTATTAAGTGTGTATATCTGAAAAGTTAGGTTGTTAGGTCCTTATGGACACTCACTACATGAAAACATGGAGATCATAAGATGATCTCAGATGAAATATCAGGGCAAGAATTTCATGAAGTTTTGAAGGAATATCTAATCCCACAACTCATTTCCAACCTGCTGTTCTTTTAAGGAATATTAATCACCACTTCTTTGTTCTAATTTTTCAAGAGGCTGCAAAGTCACAAAGTATGAGTCCAAGGCCCAGATGCTTACAAGAAGGCAGTGTTTCAAAGATCACTTAAGACAAGTAATTTTATTCACAAGATGGATTATCTGGGGAACCTAATTAGAAATTCACCATTTCATTTCCAATCTAAAATTGTGCTTTCACTTATTACATCTTCCAAAAATCTTTATTAAGCACCCATTAAGCATGAAGCACTGTGCTAGGCATCAGAGGTGAAAAATTGAATAAGATGGCTTTCCTAAGCATGGAGAGCTCACAATTAGTATGAGATAACACATATAAATTATTCTAATATAATACTTTCATTCTATTAATACTAAAAAAAAAATTAGGTACCATGCATGAACAGTAGTGTGATTCATCTCTCACCTGTTGTAATGGGAATGCAAATTTGGAAGATCTTCCCTGCCCCTAGGCTAAAATGCACCTGAAGCCTGGGGAGGGAGGCTTGTTTTTCAGTAGATACTTCTTGATTGGCCAGTGAGTCAATAAGGTTGTTACATTCTCTGAGCCAGGAGAAGGCTATATAAGCCCTGATGTGTAGCTTTGTTTTGGGACTCACTTTGAGAAGTGTTCTGTGATTTGATCTGAATTCTGGGAAGCCGTTGTTGAGAGTCCCC